>NC_090245.1:52883441-52903441 GCF_037325665.1 Littorina saxatilis | reverse complement strand
TCTATTTATCGAAAAATCCACTGTCATCTATCTCTATATATCTATATATATATAGATAGATATATACGGCTTCTGTGTGTGTGTGTGTGTGTGTGTGTGTGTGTGTGTGTGTGTGTGTGTGTGTGTGTGTGTGTGTATGTGTGTGTGGAGGCAACACCTGTAGATTGTAGAGTTCTGTTTGTGATGGGGTCTGGCGGCTTTTGTCTCTCTGTATGTTCTGGCATTTGAGAAGTCATAACAGATAATATAGGGCTTAGAAATAAGCTCTAAAATTCTCAATCCCGTTTGAGAGGACTTCGCCTTCAAAGGTGATTGTGGTGAACCGCCACGCTGTCTGTCTCTGTCTCGCGATTCACCCCGGCGAAGCTGGGTATTCCTCTAGTGTATATATATACTAGAGGAATACCCGGCTTTGCCGGGTGAATCGCGAGACAGAGACAGACAGCGTGGCGGTTTGCCGTCTTAGAGCACGTGTTGAACATTTTCAACCACCAGTTTGTGCCCACTCAAAGGAAGGCAAGAACATACAGAGAGACAAAAGCCGCCAGACCCCATCACAAACAGAACTCTGCAATCCACAGGTGTTGCCTGGCGAGCTACCTATAAATAGCTCACAACTTCTAAGGCGAACAACTCTGCAGAGTCTGCTGTGAAGGGCGACGGAACTCACAGAATGAAACTGAACGTAGTCCGCCGCTAGTGCAAAAGGCAGTGAAAGTGACGAGCCTGTTTGGCGCGGTAGCGGTTGCGCTGTGCTTCATAGCACGCTTTACTGTACCTCTCTTCGTTTTACCTTTCTGAGCATGTTTTTAATCCAAACATATCATATCTATATGTTTTTGGAATCAGGAACCGACAAGGAATAAGATGAAATAGTTTTTAAAACGATTTAGGAAATTTAATTTTAATCATAATTTTAAAATTTTTAATTTTCAGAGCTTGTTTTTAATCCAAATATAACATATTTATATGTTTTTGGAATCAGAACATGATGAAGAATAAAATAAAAGTAATTTTGGATCGTTTAAAAAAAAACTAATATTAATTACAATTTTCAGATTTTTAATGACCAAAGTCAATTAATTTTTAAGCCTCCATGCTGAAATGCAATACCGGAGTTCGGCCTTCGTCGAAGATTGATTGGCCAAAATTTCAATCAATTTGATTGAAAATTAAGGGTGTGACAGTGCCGCCTCAACGTTTACAAAAAGCCGGATAGGACGTCATAAAAGACATTTATCGAAAAAATGAAAAAAAAGCGTCTGGGGATATCATACCCAGGAACTCTCATGTAAAATTTCATAACGATCGGTCCAGTAGTTTACTCTGAATCGCTCTACACACACACACACGCACAGACACACACACACACACACACACACACACACCACGACCCTCGTCTCGATTCCCCCTATAAAATTATGGTAAACCATTTAGTCAAAACTTGACTAAATTTAAAAAGTGGTCCATTTTATATTTGGCAACCTTCCCCTAGAGAAGAAAATAAGCGTTATCAGCGACGCTAAATGTAGGGTTTGAAAGTAAACATACAAAGGCACCCGCTTACAGAAACAGAATGAGAGGTTTTCTCCCCTGGAGAGATTCAATCCAGCAACAGAAAAGAAAGCGAAGCTCCTTCTTTTAGCGCTTTAGTTCATTGTGACGCTGTTTCTAACTCTGGTTGCCACTAGCAACGGCTAGCATAATGCGAGTCGCACGGTACGGCGTGGACAGAGATCTCAGGTAGAGGAAGAGGAGCTGAAACACATTGTGTGTGTGTGTGTGTGTGTGTGTGTGTGGGGTGACGAAGATCGGAGTGTTTGTTTTGGGGGTGGGGGCTGAAAAACGTGTGTGTGTGTGTGTGTGGGGGGGGGATTGGAGGAAGGGTGTGTGTGGTAGGATTGTAGGTCACACGGCTGCAGATGAGACAAGCTGCTTATGTTTATTTCTGCTCTCTTGTACGTACGCTTTGTTAAAATCTATTTACCCCTCTTACTTTCTGATGACGACCGTTGTAAGTTAGTTCAAGACCTGGCTATTTCCGTGCAGACATGACTTTTATTCTTCGGGGGTGGGAGGGGGGGGGGGGGGGGGTGGTGAGAGAGAAAATTACTTTTTCTCCAGGGAAACGCGAAAGTCAGCGTTTGAATATGAGATGCTTCCGTTCGAACCTTCAGGAACATCAGAGAAGATTTTACAAACTATTTTTTTTTTATCAAAGCAAAGACAAAGAAAACGGATACGGGAGGGTTGTGGACGGGTTCTTGGTGCGGGTGGCGTTGTGGTGGAGGGGGCTTTGTTTGAGAAATTATGAGGATTTTCACAACCAGATTATATATATCTGCTAAAATCAGGTAGACGCACAAGCAGCTTCATTTTAAACAAGGAGAGAGAAATATTCTATATAGATCACCAGCCGATTACAGCTTAATTCTTCAGACAAGGGGTGTGTGTGTGTGTGTGTGTGTGTGTGTGTGTGTGTGTGTGTGTGTGTTAAAAGTAAACACTCAAACTTTTTCGTTTTTCATTTTCATTATCAAATATTTGTGCCATCAGTTTTCCGCGACAGGCGGGAACGAAGGTAGGAGCATCACGGTAGCGCTTACTTGGATTCATTCCAGCTTATCTTTAATTCATAACCGCGCTGGGAATGTCTACGTTAAAACTAATTTATGTTGTGCTATTTGTATTGATTTGTCAGTTTAATCTTTTTTGTCACTTTCTTCTCTCTCGTTCTGTGTTTGGTTTGAATAAAAAAAGGGAGCATTCATTCAATGCCGGGGGAAAGTTGTATGCTGGAGTTGCGTACACATAATAAACGGATTGTTTAAATGCTCAGAACGGTTGTGTATGTCCGCTCGTTACGACGCCCTTTTCTTTTGAAAACCTTCTCGTCAGAGCTCAGCCATGCGTTGCTCAAAATCACAATAGCCCGCTCAGAGAAAAGTCGCTCTGGATTGGTCTATGCAACGGGCTTACAACGAGGCAAATCGCTTCACGAAGGCGACAAAGAAAGCACGATTGCTGCGAGATATGAAAAAAGTTGTACTTCTTAAACTAGTAGACGATTCGGTCAGTGAAATCGCCTGACCAAACAGATCTGAGGACCAAAATGTGGGGAGCACTGGAGGACCTGGAAAGAACGTCCATGTTCATGGCATCCTCCAGATTCCGAGTCTGACACAACCGTCGTACGAAGAAGAAGAAGAAGAAGAAGAAGAAGAAGAAGAAGGTCAGTGAAATCGTTAGAGAGAACGTGGTTATGATGGGAAATTTAGCTGGGGTAGTCCCTGAACCTTGAAAAGCGGTGGATCCCTCGGGTTACGTCGAAAACCACGCGGAGAAGATCGCAACACGCTACACGGCATCGCAGTGTAAATACAGCCGCCATCTTGGATTACGCAGCGCGCGGTGGGCGAGCATATACCAAAGCCGTTCGCCGAGTGCTTCGCGAGCGCTTTCCTGCACTGCCCTAAGAAACGGCTTTCTGTCATTCGTACTGCGGGCGACCCGTGGCGAACCGCTCTGGGCAACTCGTCTCAGTTTTCACTGCCGTTACGTTCAGCGGGCTACGTGTGTTTGCCTCACTGTGAGGAAGGACCGCAACTCTCCTTAGACAACTTAAATCGACAGAGTTATTTGCGGAAATCGTCTGCTGGGTCTTAGATAAAGTGGTTAGATTTTTTTGGTGGTTGTATTTAGTTGTATCCTAATTTGTTACCGTTTTTCTGTCCGTCTCGTTCTTTCTTTGCGCTTTGGTCGGTTCGACGTTTTTGATCAGCGTTCTTGAGGACTAAAACGAAGCAATTATGTGACGTGGCTAACTGACCCCTGTCAAAGACTAAGGCTTGAAGCCATCTTGTCTGCACAATGAAGTCTTCACTGGCAGGAACATTTTGATAAGCATCGCTCCACGGCTATTGCCAGTTGTCTCTCTGACCGGACGCTACAGTCCTACGCGAATCTATCAAAACACGAATACAGTTATCTCCCATATGTTTTTCGCGAGCACTGATCTAAATTTGAGATCAGTGTTCGCGAGACGAAAATGATTGCAGATTGGCCGACTTCGACAGTGATCTCCGTTCTGTTCTTCACAGTTATGATAAAGACATCGTTCTAAGGTCAAAACAAGTCGAAATTTTGGGACTGCTGCCGGAAGGAGACCGTAATATATGGTTTCATCACTGTCAACTGGTTACAGAAAAAATCGTCTGCTCCAGTGAACGCCGAAACCAAACGGTTGATTATCACGTGACACTTTTGCCATATTTAGAGTTGTTTGCACAGTAAATACAGCCGCGAAAAATAGCTCGCTTGAAACTGTCTTACATATCAATTCCTTTGTAATTTAAAAATTACAAAACACCATGAAAAATCATTATCGACGATCGCGAATCTGCTTATATCAATAATACATTACAAAAAGCTCTAAATATGTTAAAAAAAAATCGGTTTCCTTGCCAGACAAGGAAACTCAAGGTATCCTGTCAGGGAGAGAATGAGCCGAACTCATTTTGACTTGAGTTCAGGATGTGGCAGGAACAGAACGATGATGGTGTTGCTAATTTCACTCTGGCACTCGCACGTGACCTAGGTAGATTGATCTCCTATAGCTGCTTTTTCTTCATCTTCATTTAAAGAAAAGAAGAAGAAACAAGTCGCGTAAGGCGAAATTACTACATTTAGTCAAGCTGTGGAACTCACAGAATGAAACTGAGCGCACTGCATTTTTTCACAATGACCGTAGTCCGCCGCTTGTGCATAACGGAGTGAAACTGACGAGCCTGTTCAGCGCGGTAGTATAGTGGTTTCGCTGTGCTGCATAGCACGCTTTTCTGTACCTCTCTTCGTTTTAACTTTGTGAGCGTGTTTTTAATCCAAACATATCATATCTATATGTTTTTAGCTGCAGCAGCAGCAACAACAACAACAACAACAACAACAACAACAACAACAACAACAACAACAACAGGCATCAACCCGTCACTTTGATGGTGTCGTATGTAAGACTAAGAAATCACCCCAGATTTCCGTGTAAGTATACAATAAGGGACAGAACTTTAAAATGGTTTTTATTAACGGACGCTTGCGGTCACGAAATGGCACCCGTAATCCTTGGTGCTTTTAGACAAACTCATAAATGCTGCTTGTTTTTCCATGCTCACATGTTCCTTCCATCCAGTGTAAGCATTCTTCTACATTACCACAAGCTTTTACATAGGATTGCAGGGGGAGGTTTGGGGGGGGGGGGGGGGGGGGGTAACACTTAGGATTAAAAGTCAATTTAAGTGTGTCTGTCTGTGTGTGTGTGTGTGTGTGTAGAGCGATTCAGACTAAACTACTGGACCGATCTTTATGAAATTTGACATGAGAGTTCCTGGGTATGATATCCTCAGACATATTTTTCATTTTTTTGATAAATGTCTTTGATGACGTCATATCCGGCTTTTCGTGAAAGTTGAGGCGGCACTGTCACGCTCTCATTTTTCAACCAAATTGGTTGAAATTTTGGTCAAGTAATCTCCGACGAAGCCCGGACTTCGGTATTGCATTTCAGCTTGGTGGCTTAAAAATTAATTAATGACTTTGGTCATTAAAAATCCGAAAATTGTAAAAAAAATATTTTTTTCATAAAACGATCCAAATTTACGTTCATCTTATTCTCCATCATTTTCTGATTCCAAAAACATATACATATGTTATATTTGGATTAAAAACAAGCTCTGAAAATTAAAAATATAAAAATTATGATCAAAATTAAATTTTCGAAATCAATTTAAAAACACTTTCATCTTATTCCTTGTCGGTTCCTGATTCCAAAAACATATAGATATGATATGTTTGGATTAAAAACACGCTCAGAAAGTTAAAACGAAGAGAGGTACAGAAAAGCGTGCTATCCTTCTCAGCGCAACTACTACCCCGCTCTTCTTGTCAATTTCACTGCCTTTGCCATGAGCGGTGGACTGACGATGCTACGAGTATACGGTCTTGCTGCGTTGCATTGCGTTCAGTTTCATTCTGTGAGTTCGACAGCTACTTGACTAAATATTGTATTTTCGCCTTACGCGACTTGTTTCCTTTTAGCTGGAGGGAGTGCACGTGCACCATAGCTGCAAATCTGTCGTCTTGCAAGCGTCTGAACGAGGCATATTCTTGTTGAAAACACTATTCTTACAGTCAGGGTAAAAGGTAGAATGCATATGCAACAGCAACAGATGTTAGTGAGTGTTATCGCTCGATGGATTAATACAGGATTGGCATAACAATTATTACACCCTGAAATGCAATAATGTGGTGTTTATTGAAAACTGCGGTCATGATGACAAAAGGTAAATATGTTACTGCTTGCGTAAGTTTGTCGGACTATATTTGTATTGATCTGCCTCTGTTTTTGTATGTCTGTCTATCTATGTTTCCTTGTCTGTCTGTCTGTTTGTCTGTCTGTTTGTCTGCCTCTCTGTCCGTCTGTCTCCCTCGCTCTGTCTGTCTCTGTAATCTCGATATGTTATCTCTTGATGGATTAATACAAAATTGACATATTACATCCTGAAATGCGATAATGTGGTGTTTATTGAAAAATGCGGCCATGATGACAAAAGTTTAAAAAAAGAAAAACAAGTCGCGTAAGGCGAAAATACAACATTTAGTCAAGTAGCTGTCGAACTCACAGAATGAAACTGAACGCAATGCCATTTTTCAGCAAGACCGTATACTCGTAGCATCGTCAGTCCACCGCTCATGGCAAAGGCAGTGAAATTGACAAGAAGAGCGGGGTAGTAGTTGCGCTAAGAAGGATAGCACGCTTTTCTGTACCTCTCTTTGTTTTAACTTTCTGAGCGTGTTTTTAATCCAAACATATCATATCTATATGTTTTTGGAATCAGGAACCGACAAGGAATAAGATGAAAGTGTTTTTAAATTGATTTCGACAATTGAATTTTGATAATAATTTTTATATATTTAATTTTCAGAGCTTGTTTTTAATCCAAATATAACATATTTATATAATTATATGTTTTTGGAATCAGAAAATAATGGAGAATAAGATGAACGTAAATTTGGATCGTTTTATACATTTTTATTTTTTTTTACAATTTTCAGATTTTTAATGACCAAAGTCATTAATTAATTTTTAAGCCACCAAGCTGAAATGCAATACCGAAGTCCGGGCTTCGTCGAAGATTACTTGACCAAAATTTCAACCAATTTGGTTGAAAAATGAGAGCGTGACAGTGCCGCCTCAACTTTCACGAAAAGCCGGATATGACGTCATAAAAGACATTTATCAAAAAAATGAAAAAAACGTCTGGGGATTTCATACCCAGGAACTCTCATGTCAAATTTCATAAAGATCGGTCCAGTAGTTTAGTCTGAATCGCTCTACACACACACACAGACACACACGCACATACACCACGACCCTCGTCTCGATTCCCCCCTCGATGTTAAAACATTTAGTCATAACTTGACTAAATGTAAAAAGGGGGGGGGGGGGTCCAGTGAGAAGCAAATTACATCAGAATCCCTGGAAAAATGTAAACATAGAAGTATTTTTAAATCCTGATGCACCAGCCTTTCTCATAGAATACATTGTATATATATTATTATTATTATTATTGTGATCATTTTTCTGCGCCTAATCTAGATATAGCCCTAGGCGCTTACATATTAATTTATTAATATATGAGACTAACCCGGATCTCTGAAGCGCAATAAGCCAAAATAGATCATAACACTAAAACGTCAGCACATTTCACGGGAAAAGCCAAGTTAAAAAATTATGTTAATGCAATGGCACGAAAAAAATTACATTCTCCATAATGTTTGGTTTTTACTCGACCACTGGAACCAACAAACATAATCATCAATCAGAAGATATTACGCAAAGATGCCTTTACTTCACTTGGTGTGGCACTGAATTTCGCACACATTTTTGGAGCCCCGATGTCTGATGCGGTCATTTTCAAACTGTGAATAGGGAAGACAAGATACAGTTACAGTTATATTAACAAGATACAGTTATATTATTCAATTGTGTGGGTAGACAAAATAGTCTTCTTTCATTACATACCAGAAACATCTCTGTGCTGTTAATATTACAGTTACTACAAGCGAAATACTAATTCTCAGTAATTAGTAGCCAAACTGTATGTCTTACCTGACATAGAAGCCTGGACCATTCTGTGGTGGCTAGCATGATTTTTACATTTAGTCAAGTTATGACTAAATGTTTTAACGTTGACGGGGAATCGAGATGAGGGTGAGGTGTGTGTGTGTGTGTGTGTGTGTGTGTGTGTGTGTGTGTGTGTGTGTGTGTTTGTGTGTGTGTGTGTGTGTGTGTGTGTGTGTGTGTGTGTGTGTGTGTGTGTAAACCGATCTTCATGAAACTTCACATGAGAGGTGTAAACCGATCTTCATGAAACGTCACATGAGAGGTCCTGAGTATGATATTTCTAGACCCTTTTTTCATTTTTTTGATAAATGTCTTTGATGACGTCATATCCGGCTTTTTGTGAAAGTTGAGGCGGCATTGTCACGCTCTCATTTTTTAACCAAATTGGTTTAATTTTTGGTCAAGTAATCTTCGACGAAGCCCGGACTTTGGTATTGCATTTCAGCTTTGAGGCTTAAAAATTAATTAATGAGTTTGCTCATTAAAGTTGTCATTAACATCGATATTTCCCAAACAGATTTAAAATTGATTGCATCGTATTCTTCATCAAAAGCTCCATTCCGCTTTTGTAATACGCAAACAAAGCCAAGTGTCTTCACTGCGCTCTCGCTTGGTACAAACTTCGCCTTCATGTAACTCGAGAATAACCCATTTTCCCAAAAGGAGGATATTTGTATTTCTAAACTACTCATATTTCATCAGCTTCCAATAATTGTAAGTCTTATTGGCAAAGTAGAACAAAACAATTCACTGGAGGCTTAACTTAAATAACTTCTCAGTTCAGTAATAGAGACTTGATCGGATGAAAGGAATGTCATTTGATACTTCTTGCAATTTCCATTTAAATGGTAATAAGTTTCATTTGTAGAAAATTTGAACATTATAGAAAGGGCTAATCGATTAGTTCTTTGTAACTAGTAAACCTTTAAATCTTTCACGTCTGAACGAACCGTAAGTGCAAACACACTAAACTATGGCGTTAAGTTTGTTGTTGTTGTTGTTGTTGTTGTTGTTGTTGTTGTTGTTGTTGTTGCTGTTTCAAAACAGTAAAGGGTCTTCAAAATCCCATTTTTCTTGCCCACGGGTTTTTCTTGATGAGAACTAATGATAATTGCAATTTCTGGCAGAGCCACACAAATGCTTCAGTTTCTAAGAGGCGTGAATTCCTTCATTGCCATTTCCAGCTCACGGCAGATTTAAGAAATGTATTAATTACAGAAATGAAATATTTCAACCAGAACCAAGTAATCTATAGCAAAAACTGAATATTTAACGGACAATCACATTATTGTTATTATTAACTTTTTTTTTTAAAGCACCACCTGGTCCGGGATGGAGAACTATCGTTTAAAAGATACCTTACTTCTCTGTACACGATCATACACAATATAATAATAATAATTGTCAGTAAGTACTGGTGTCACATGACTGATGTGAACCAGTTGATTGGCTAATGGCGATGCGCTAAAACTGTTAGCGCACTCTTGGAGTGCGCTAACTTTTCCACAGAGCGTATTCTTACGCCCTTTGCCTAAGCAAGACTGTGCTCTCATCCTCAGAATTAATTACTGACATGTAGCTTATATTCTCCACAATACCAAATGACCATAAATTCCCTGTTTCTCAATTAAAGCAGAAGTGGGTTTTTTTCTGACAGATTGCATGTGCCTGTGCCACTGATCTAAAAATAGAAGCCGCTGTGTTTCATCTAATTTTCGCTGACTTGCATAGATTCTTCTCATATGCCGTGTTAGTGGCATGTAGCTTATCATCCACATTACCAAATGATGAGTTAGTATACAATTCCCAGCGGCTAACAGAAAACACAAGTGTTATTCCGATAACGTACCAGCTAGACCAGTTTGGAAGACTGACTCGATCGACTCTGTAGCAGACTACACAGAAATACGACTACATCAGTTCAGTAAATGAATGGTTTCCGAATTATTATTTCAAGGCAAGAACAATCGTAATCGAAAACGTGTAAGGTTCAGAACGTTCTTACCATATATAAGACTTATTACCAGCCTGCGTCATGCGTGCAGACTCAGTGCAGACTGCAGTGGTTCGATTGCCCAGGTAGCAGACGACATTAACCCCGCTCAGCAAATTAACTTGTTGGGCAAATGTGAACGAAAAAACGATGGGGATATAATACGTGTAGGGTTCAGAGCATTCTTACCGTTCATATTTAGTACCAGACTCCCCGATGAGTGAAGATACCACACGAGAAACATGCCACATTTATTTTGAAAATGTGCCGCTTTCCGTCGACCTTGGCAAGGGGCAAAACTCTGCACAGTCAATCTGTCGAAGCTCGATGAAGGTTTCGAATCGCAAATTAAGAGCACAGTCCTTTCTCCGAGTTTAAATGAGGTCTCTATGAAAGATCATCCCTTTTTAGCTTAACGATACACTGGAATTTACCAACAGAAATTAAAACAAGAGTTTGCGTGTGACGAAAGCACGACACACTTGAGACAGCCCACACAAAAGTAGATCCAGTGACACAAACCTGACCACACAGTTACGCCGATCCAAATGCGCGTTGCAAAATGTGCGTTTTGAATCTTCTTTTTTTTCTCTGGCGGTACTGACAATATCGTTATTGAAACAATCCCAGTGCACTAAGGGATTTATAGAGCAAATCTCGAAAATAATGATTGAACTCAGCGCTATGCGCTTCGTTCAATAATGAATTTTCTCGATTTGCTCTATAAATCCCTTAGTGCACTGGGATGTCTCAATAACTTAAATAATAATAATTGTCAGTAAGTATACTGGTGTCACATGACTGATGTGAACCAGTTGATTGGCTAAGGGCGATGCGCTAAAACTGTTAGCGCACTCTTGGAGTGCGCTAACTTTTCCACAGAGCGTATTCTTCCGCTCTTTGCCTAAGCGAGAGTGTACTCTCATCCTCAGAATTAATTAATGACATGTAGCTTATATTCTCCACAATACCAACAATGATTATGACCATAAATTTCCTGCTTCTCAATTAAAGCAGAAGTGGGTTTTTTTCTGACAGATTGCATGTGCCTGTGCCACAGTTGCCACTGATCTAAAAATAGAACCCGCTGTGTCTAATTTTTCAGTTTCGACTTGCGAAGATTCCTCTCATAATTATGCCATGTTAGTGGCATGTAGCTTATTATCCACATTACCAAATGATGAGTTAGTATACAATTCCCAGCAGCTAACAGAAAACACAAGTGTTATTCCGATAACGTAGCAGCTAGATCAGCACGTAGCAGACTACACTGAAATACGACTGCATCTGTTCAGTAAATGAATGTTTTCCGAATTATTATTTCAAGGCAAGAACAATCGGAATCGAAAACGTGCAGGGTTTAGAACGTTCTTACCATATATAAGACTTATTACCAGCCTGCCTCATGCGTGCAGACTCAGTGCAACGTGACGAGCAATTTTTGTTTTTGAAATGAGACTCAGTGCAGTGGTTCGATTGCCATGATAGCCTAGCAGACGACATAAATCCCGCTCAGCAAATTAACATGTTGGGTAAATGTGAACGATAAAACGATGGGGATATAATACGTGTAGGGTTCAGAGCATTCTTACCGTTCATATTTAGTACCAGACTCCCCGATGAGTGAAGATACCACACGAGAAACATGCCACATTTATTTTGAAAATGTGCTTTCCGTCGACCTTGGCAAGGGGCAAAACTCTGCACAGTCAATCTGTCGAAGCTCGATGAAGGTTTTGAATCGCAAATAACTAAGAGCACAGTCCTTTCTCCGAGTTTAAATGAGGTCTCTATGAAAGATCATCACTTTTTAGCTTAACGCTACACTGGAATTTACCAACAGAAATTAAAACAAGAGTTTGCGTGTGACGAAAGCACGACACACTTGAGACAGCCCACACAAAAGTAGATCTGACACAAACCTGACCACACAGTTACGCCTATCCAAATGCGCGTTGCAAAATGTGCGTTTTGAATCTTCTTTTTTATCTGGCGGTACTGACAATATCGTTATTGAAACAATCCCAGTGCACTAAGGGATTTATAGAGCAAATCTCGAAAATAATGATTGAACTCAGCGCTATGCGCTTCGTTCAATAATGAATTTTCTCGATTTGCTCTATAAATCCCTTAGTGCACTGGGATGTCTCAATAACTTAAATAATAATAATAATTAAAAAAACATTCTTTTATAGCGCTGTTCACCGCCAAATGGCAGTCTCATGGCGCTTTACATTAGACATTAAAATTCAACATTTTACATATAAAGAGTTTCCTCGTAAGAAATAACATACAAGCATTAACAAAATTATAAAAATTCATAGACAAGTACCGTGCTTTACATGGGATAAGAGCATTCTTCCACTTGGACACATACCAACAATCAACACCCTGACTGCTTGCTGTGTAGAGTTGTGGATGAAATAATTTCTTAAAGGACACTATAGTTGCTTTAACGAATTTATTTTTTTTGTTTCTTTGCAGGGCGGTGCTGCTTTGACATATAACGTGCGCCACACACAAGACAGAAGTCGCAGCACAGGCTTCATGTTTCACCGGCAGTCACATTATTCTGACACTGGACAAACCAGTCCTAGCACTAACCCCATAATGCCAGACGCCAGGCGGAACAGCCACTAGATTGCCAATTTTAAAGTCTTAGGTATGACCCGGCCGGGGTTCGAACCCACGACCTCCCGATCACGGGGCGGACGCCTTACCACAAGGCCAACCGTGCCGGTCCAATTTAATTTTTCAGAAAATTCCAACTGTGCATGCACAGAAAGCACCCAGGCTGGTTTTTGTCCATGTGGAGGGATGGTCTTATCCTTGTTCAAAACCCTGCATGGCCAGGTGTGAGATGGTAAGCCGAACCGTTTCAAAGGTAAGGACTGTGCCTGTGAAAAGCCGAGTGTTTAGTCAGTGAGCTGAACGAACGGAGGACTGTGCTTGTAAAAAGCCGAGGTTTTAGTCAGACTGTTGAACGACTGTGCCTGTAAAAAGCCGAGTTTTTAGTCAGACTGTTGAACGAAGCGAGGACTGTGCCTGTGAAAAGCCGAGTTTTTAGTCAGACTGTTGAACGAACGGAGGTCTGTGCCTGTGAAAAGCCGAGTTTTTAGTCAGACTGTTGAACGAACGGAAGTCTGTGCCTGTGAAAAGCCGAGTTTTTAGTCAGACAGTTGAACGAACGGCAGGCGGCAACGCAATGACTTTGGTATTCTTCTTTTTCCTTTGGTGTAGCCTATATCCAGGGCTATCCGGCCAAGACAAACTTTTTCTAAGCGCTGGATGTCGTATGTCTTCTGCTGACTGACAATAGCATGAAGAGTGGGGAGGGATTGTAGGCTAAAGGCGAGAAGAAAGGTTTGAGGTGGGGTGGGAGAGGTTGTAGAACGATCAATAGCTGCTCCCGTGAGTAGCATTCACAGAATAAAACGCACCTTGATTATTTGTGCCAGGATTCCTTAGTATATGGCAGTCCTTGCGGTCCTTTTGTTCTCGCTAATTATGTGCTCATTTAGTCGGTTACGTCATTATTTTCTTTCTCTCTCTTATTTGTCCCCTCCGTTTGTAGGAAATCCACAACTGATCCCTCGCTTCCTAAACACACACACACACACACACACACACACACACACACACACACACACACACACACACACACACACACACACACACACACACACACACCTCTGCCTCTTTCTCTCTCTCACACTCTCTGAGGCCAGTGCCCCTCGCCAACATTTATTGTAAATCACTCTATTTTCAACTTTCATTTGGAAACTCTCTCTCTCTCTCTCTCTCTCTCTCTCTCTCTCTCTCTCTCTCTCTCTCTCTCTCTCTCCGAGGCTCCTCCAGCTCCTCTCAGGAACGGGACTTATTCTATCACGACGAAACCCATCGGAATCCAGGAGCGTCTGCGCATGCCGACTCTCATCAAAGAGCGCGTGCAGTCAAGCTTACTGATTGGATGATTTGAGAGACGCTCTTCAATGAGGGAGATCCTTTTCTTCATGGCCCCCCGATGAAGAGAGAGCGAGGTGAAAGTGACGCAGGCCAATACAATATCTCTCTCTGCAACAGACGTTGTTTCTCTTTTTCTTGCTGAGTTCAAAGCGAGTGAACGACTGTCTGAGGTTAAAGCACATAAATAAGTGCACGCAAGCACGATTACTCCAAGCGGAGACAGTGGGTGTGCAGAGACAGACGCAGACACACACACACACACACACACACACACACACACACTGGCACACACACACACTGGCACACACTGGCACACACTGGCACACACACACATACACACACACACACACACACACACACACATGTAAATACACACACATGTAAACACACATGTAAACACACACATGTACTGAACACACACACATACACACACACACACACACACACACACACACACACACACACACACATGCGAATACCCCTTTAGGTTCAAAGCATAAGGTGGAAATGACGCAGGCCGATGCAATATGTCTCTTGAAATGGCGTTTGTCATCTTCTTGTATCTTAAATTCAACTAGACAAAACGAAAACGCAAAACATCGGTGTTCAATTCTGTGTGATAAAGGCTTTTAAAGATAATATTGCTATTTCATATGTTACGTGGATTTCCATTGGTCAATTGGGCAAAACTGAGCTCAGTGCAAAAGTGATATCGACGACATTTCCGTCGATATCAGGTTTGATATCGACGACCTCTTTATTGCTTCCCCACTTCAAAAACAAAAACACCTACATTTAAAAACAAACAAATATATATGAAAATGTAATTATCCCAGAATTTAGTTGAGCAAGTGACTAAAGACTTTTTGAAAGAAAAGACATTTTAAAATACTGAAAAGTACAAGAAAAGAGTGAACAAAAAGAAATAATAATCAGAGGGAGGGATATGGAACAGCCAAAACTGAGACAAATACTTTTGTAATTTCTTTACAGTAAATACAAAATGTCCAGAGAATTAGCAATATATCTAACATTGACTGACTGTGTGATGATATCTTCTGCTATTGGTCTGTTTCGACAGTAATATCAAAATCTCGACCTCCGGTCTCGATTTTGATATCACTGTCTCAACAGACCATAGCAGAAGATATCATCACACAGTCCGTCAATATTGGGTAATATTGCTATTTCATATGTTACGTGGATTTCCATTGGTCAATTGGGCAAAACTGAGCTCAGTGCAAAAGTGATATCGACGACATTTCCGTCGATATCAGTTTTGATATCGACGACCTCTTTATTGCTTCCCCACTTCAAAAACAAAAACACCTACATTTAAAAACAAACAAATATATATGAAAATGTAATGATCCCAGAATTCAGTTGAGCAAGTGACTAAAGACTTTTTGAAACAAAAGACATTTTGAAATACTGAAAAGTACAAGAAAAGAGTGAACAAAAAGAAATAATAATCAGAGGGAGGGATATGGAACAGCCAAAACTGAGACAAATACTTTTGTAATTTCTTTACAGTAAATACAAAATGTCCAGAGAATTAGCAATATATCTAACATTGACTGACTGTGTGATGATATCTTCTGCTATTGGTCTGTTTCGACAGTGATATCAAAATCTCGACCTCCGGTCTCGATTTTGATATCACTGTCTCAACAGACCATAGCAGAAGATATCATCACACAGTCCGTCAATATTGGGTAATGTTTCCGGCGTTCCGGTTTGTTTTACAGGCACAGACACAGACACTACAATTAATAAAGAGTTTCAGCAATGTAAACGCAGTGTTTCGGTGACACACAAAGTTCCGGACTGGCTGCCGATTTTGCAAAATGGAGTTTTAAAAGCATTTACGCATTTTCAGAAAAACGTTGCCGATTTCGCCATGTCGGTAATTCCGTGAATTGGGCACGGCACATGCATTTCCAATGACATCCTTTCTTTGTTCATAATATTATAATCATATGTACATCGGTCATTTTGTGAAAGGTGACGCAGACTGCAATTAACGGGCGCGACAAGTTCACTTCACGGCCAGGCTACTTTATCGTGGGCTGTGGCTGAGACAGCGTGACGATTTTTGTGGCTGACCAGGCAGAATGAAACCCTTTGCACAAGCCACCATCAATTACGCCTCACGGCCCACAACGCAATCGCTTACCGTTTCGGAGGCGTCGGAGCGTGTCATGTTATCCTCTCTCTTGGAATTCCCCTTAAAAAAAAATCAAAAAAATCCACGACTTCATTCGTCTGAGAAGGTGCAGCATGCCAAATAGGAGAGGGATGGAGGAGTGTGCAGCGTTTCGATTCCCAAGGAGGATTCTCACTTGGCCGACGACGGTTGCACTTAGCTCTACGATTCTTCAAAAGAAGATCGACAGAGGGACATCGTTTTGTTCAGAGAGAGAGAGAGAGAGAGAGAGAGAGAGAGAGAGAGAGAGAGAGAGAGAGAGAGAGAGAGAGAGAGAGAGAGAGAGAGAGAGAGAGAGAGAGAATATAGGCAGACTGAGAGAGAGAGAGAGAGAGAAAGAGAGAGAGAGAGAGAGAGAGAGAGAGAGAGAGAGAGAGAGAGAGAGAGAGAGAGAGAGAGAGAGAGAGAGAGAGATCTTCGATTTACTGAGCGACCAAGATAGACGCACAGTGACAGGGTATTGTAACTTAAATCATGGACCTCGCCAACGTCACCTTTTTGTGTGGTAACTCAGGGCAAGTTTGTCTTAGTAAGAGGCCGTCCGTTACGCAGAGTTGATCATAGCTCAGTATCTACCTCTTTTACGCAACCTTTTCTTGGCTAAACTCGCTGACTTTTCTAATATGAATGCGTTGCGACGGCACATCTTAAGCGTAGATCATAGGTCTACATTGAAACGAAAAACGACTACATGCATGAGACGGCATCTTTCACCATCAGCAATTCCAAGGTTGCTTTGGGGCATGATAGCTTTTGCTGTTTCTGAAACCCTTTTTGTGTGACTACACATTTTCAAATTGAGATTCTGATTCAGGAGTCGTTGTTTGACAGACGGAGCCGGTCTCCAGTCATTAAAGAAGGAGACTTTATTCTTTGAGTCATGACCAGAGACAGACAGGAGAGAAAGCCCCACTTTCACGTGTAATAGGTAGGCTATTTTTCTTATGGTATAACATCGTTGCTTATAATGAAGCGTTTTTCTGCAATTCAAGTTTTGCGACCAGAAAACAAACTTGATTCAGGAAAGTAGGTGTCTTCGATATGATATAGTATTGCTATTCAAAAAGAAAGTAGACAGGCTACGTTAGCTATTGGATGACGCAGGCTAGGCTTGATTGCTTTGAAGGAAACGCTGAACCAGCTTCCAAGACATTCAGTTTTCTGTCTGTCTCAGCTACCTCAGCCCACTCCCCCCCCCTCCAATATCCATCTGCACCCTCTTTCCGACTTTCTATATC
Source organism: Littorina saxatilis (assembly GCF_037325665.1). Classification (NCBI taxonomy): domain Eukaryota; kingdom Metazoa; phylum Mollusca; class Gastropoda; order Littorinimorpha; family Littorinidae; genus Littorina; species Littorina saxatilis. The sequence goes on along the minus strand of NC_090245.1, from coordinate 52,885,859 downwards.
TTCTTACCCCTCACCCCCAACCCAAAACCCACCCACCACCACTTGCTCCCACTCCCTCGTGTCCGATCCACTCGTTTCAGTTGAGAGGTACGTCCGTCAGGTTCTTCACAGGGAACATTGGACAAGTATAAAGACATGTTAGACGGTTGTAAATGATGAGATCCTTGTCTGGCTCTCTAGCTTTTCTGAGCTACTTTCCTTTTCTTCCTTATAGTTTGCATGAGAGAAGAAAAAAAAGAAAAAGAAAAAAAAAGCGGCTCCAATCCAGGAAAATGTGTCTTGGTGAAATCCTCTTGTCACCACCAGTAATCTCTGCTGTAAGACAACACGGGCATGCGAAAAAGTATCAATGTCGCTTGTCACCTGTATCAATAGGAAATTCATCTTCTCATTAGTTCTCTCCCTTTTCGAGAGCTCTTCAGCGGCGAGGAGATTGTGATCGATCGCGTGGAAGTGGAGCGAACGACGCCATTGCTGGCGTTTTCAGCGAAGTGAGAGTTTCAAGGATTGCCTGTCTAGTCTATCTCCTCTCTCGATCAGCGTGGAAATCAGCAGGAACGTAGGGAAAAGTGACGAAAACCAAAAAAATAACTGCAGTTCACCAAAGTAGTCTTTTATTTCGTTGACGAAGAAAGTGTTTTCTTAGAGCTTGCTGTATAAGTGCTAACCAGACATTTTCAGCTTGAAGCGCTACAAGAACTCCTGTATTTCCTTTCTAATACACTTCCCTCGTTCTCTTTGCTTTTCTTATCCTGAGTTATGACGTCTACCGCGAAGAGAGGGAATATCACAACTTGATTGAAAGAAAAACGAGAACGAGAGAAACTCGGAAAAGGGCAAATGTTCAACAGGAGATGGTAGGGTATCATGAGAAAGAGTACGCTTTTTAATTTTTTTGGGAAAGAATAGGTGAACAAAGCCATTCCCTACTCACTGCCAGGAAGTTATTTGGCTTCCACGAGATGGAACATTTCTCAATGATATGACCAGAAAGCGCGCACAGCGATTCCTTTGCATAGCCCTTGCAGTTCAACCTCTTGCTTTCTTTCACGCGGCCGGCTGGACTTTGGTGGTCGCACGTGAGACTTGGCATCTAAAGGGGCAGATTATACCTGCGCAGTTTCAGCGGTACAGACGACGTACTGCATATTATTGATGCTGCGATAGGGATTATGACGAGTACTTGGCCTGTTTTCCTTTCACGCAACGTGTAGCGGGCTGGGATAATCTGCAGTGCGTCGTCTGTCCTGCTGAAGTTACATAGGTGAGCGCCAGGCCTAACCTCCATATAGATGCTGTCCAGCGGCTTAAAAAGTGATCACAGGACAGAAAGATTCCTGCAGGTTACACATGAAACTCCTCATCTCAAAATCGCTCTTGAGGTTGTCCGGGGCTTCTATGGTTTAAAACGTGATCATAGGACAGAAAAATCTCTTCAGGTTCACATGCGAAACTCCTCATCTCAAAATCGCTATTGAGGTTTTTCAGGGTTTCTATCGTTTACAACGTGATTACAGCCTGAGGACAGAAAGATCCCTGCAGGTTGCATGGGAAACTCCTCATCTCAAAATCGCTTTCAAGTTAAGGTTGTACGGGGCTTCCATGGTTCAAAACGTGACCGCAGGACAGAAAGATCCCTGATTTGATGCGAGGTGCATGAGTCTTCTTAGCTACCTCATTTTTATTTGTAATCTTTAAGTCTGTCGTTCATTTGGAGTTGAAAACAGCACACATCAACTTCGACTGCTGAGGGGTAACCGTACGCACAGCAGACTTGCAAAGCGGCCGCAGCATCTCTTCGTGCACGTGCGCACTTCAGTACAGTAAACGCCATTAGCGAACGCTGGAGTCCAATCATCGTGACTGGCTAGACCGCTGTGCATCGAAAGGCGTTCAAAGACAAACAGAACCGTTCCTATTCCTTTCAATGCTGCCTCAACGCGCAGCTTCTTTCTTTTTTGAGCGCTGATTCAACGAAGACAATTGCTGTTTCGGGTGTTTTTTTTAGCAGCGACAAATCGCCAGGTGGACCGAGCCCCTAATTATCGCACAGCAACATTTTAGCCTCGGGTTACATGTACTTAGCAGGTTAACTCCTCAGTAGCTGACTCAAATATGAGGTCATGATCTATGGGCACAAGAACGGCTGTGCGAGGCGCACGTGTCTGAGAACCATAGTGACCCCAATGTAGCGCACTCTGTTCATGTCACTGGCGTCACCATTTCCATTCCACATGGGGAGGTTCAGGTTTGTGCCCTGGAGGCTCAGACTGGGTTCTATCCATTTACAACTTTTCCATTCATTTGGATCCGTTTTGGCGGATGTGGATTTCTTGTCAAGGATTTGACACCAGAGTTTTAAGCTTAGTTAACCTTCCTTTTACCTTCCTTACTTTCGCCCCCCTCCCTCCCCCCCCC
>NC_090245.1:52855941-52880941 GCF_037325665.1 Littorina saxatilis | reverse complement strand
TGTCCAACAAAAGACATATTCCACCCACGGTCACTGGGCCCCCAACGAGTGCTCAACCTAGAGGGAAGACATAACTTTATATTTTTTACGGGGGTCCTAGGACCCCTCAGTAGAACTTTAGATCGTCAGAAGACAAGGAGGTTGATATCCTGGCTAGACGGGCGCAGTGGCCTAGTGGTAAGACGCCGGCCTCCCAAGAGGGAGGTCGTGGGTTCGAATACCGGCCGCTCCCGCCTGGTGGGTTAAAGGTGGAGATTTTTCCGATCTCTCAGGTCAACTTATGTGCAGACCTGCCAGTGCCTTATCCCCCTTCGTGTGTACACGCAAGCACAAAACCAAGTACGCACGGAAAAGATCCTGTAATCCATGTCAGAGTTCGGTGGGTTATAGAAACACGAAAATACCCAGCATGCTTCCTCCGAAAGCGGCGTATGGCTGCCTAAATGGCGGGGTAAAAACGGTCATGCACGTAAACATCCACTCGTGCAAAAAACACGAGTGAACGTGGGAGTTTCAGCCCATGAACGCAGAAGAAGAAGAAGAAGATATCCTGGCCTTTGGAAACACATTCCTCGCCGACACATAACCCCTGGGGCGCTGGTGTCAAAGTTATGCCGACTGTTTGAAAACTCACTAAGCCTTTAAAAAAAAAAACCACGATCATACGGGTTAGATTAACTCCATACATATGCAACAGTACAGATCTGGCAGATTTTTTTTTTAAACAGTACGGATGGTATGCATGATAACGGACATGTAGCGCGTCCCGAGATCCGCTCTTTTTAGTTTTAGTGCGTCATGGGATCCGGGACCCCCACCATGAATTTTGTAGCACGTGTTTTCGGCTTCTAGTGCGAATGGGACGCACAGTTTGGGGAGCCCTGCAGGGTCGTGGGATGGGAAAGGAAACAAACTTGCACCGGTCCTGCATAGCCAAATAGGCTGAAGGATCATGGGTGCTTGAGGAAATTATAAGATGACAGGGGGAGCATATCGTCTTTTGTTTCATATTTATTGACCAAGGCCGAAGGCCGCGGTCAATAAACATGAAACAAAAGTCGATATGCCCCCCGAGGACCGACAACAACAAAAACTGGTCTGACAACAAACCACCAAACATCGTTTTTGTCATCATTTTGGTAGTGAGAAAATAAGTGCCAAATCAACACAGGGAGCCATGCTATGCAACACAAGTTCCGTTTTGGCCAGGCCATGTTGGGTTTGATGCGTGCATGCCAGGTTTTCTCCTGTAGATGGGTGTCGGCACAGAAGGTCTGCCCGCTGTCCTCAGCCAACATGCTCCGTCTTCATGGCAGCTCAAATTTTTTATCGAGGTTCTCTCCTCTAGACCCGCCGTGTTTCGCCTAGGGGCTTGCGCTGCCTAGTTGATAGGGTCACCTCGTAGAGGATGTGGTCATAGACCACGCACGGTCGGTCTTGGGATAGGGAAACGTTATGCTAGTCCGGAGGGATTACGCCACAATGGCCACCTCGCGAAGACCCAGGGTCCTAGACTAGGGAGGTCCAAGGGGGAGCACCGGAAGGGCTACCCCTCTACCCGCACCTCCAACACAATCCCTTCCCCAGGTAGCTTCATCCCCAAGGAGGAAACAGAGCTACCTGCAACACCCTATTCCGTTTTGATAATACATTGTTTGGTGCCCCAGCACGTTGTTGCAATCAAAGCTGGCGTGTGAAAGCAACTTTCTGTGTTTTGAGTTCATAAAATGTTGGGATAAGTATGTCAGGTTTGAGGATGCACAGTTCTGTAGGTTCCTCTCAATATTCCACCCCCTCGGTTTTCAGTTGTAAATATTAAGCTTAGTGATTGAATGTGGAAGCTACACGTTGGGTCAAAGGTCATAGAAGATTTGCATCGTGCAAGCAAGGCACGTTGGGTCAAAGGCCACAGAAGATTTGCGTCGTGCAGCGAAGAAAGAATCGCGATCTTGTTTCCGACTCATTGCCTCTTTGTTTTTCATTTGACCTGTCATTCTGCTTGCTCGGCTTTGTTAGATGTTTGCATATCTTGTTGCTCTGTTCTTTGCTTTTATTATTATTTCTTATTTGCACTTCGTTTAGCGATACAACGTCTTGTGCACGGTTCAAAATGTGTGTGTCAAGGGTCAATTGGTTTGACTTGAACTTGACGTTCGTGTTTCCCCGAACGTCTGTGTATCGAAACACAGATACACCCACTCCATGACTTTGTAAGAAGACAAAACATATCGCTAGGTTTCATTTGTTTGTGATGAATTTATGACATTTCATGCAGTAGTTTTGTTTTTTGTTTACTTGTGCCAGTTTGCCAGTACGATTTTTGGAACTTTGCAAAGCAATGTCGTCTGTCTAGGTCTGGGGAAACGCCAATGAAAAGAGCCGAAGAATCCCCGAGCGTTTCTATTGGGTTTGCTTTTGATTATCCATGTATAACCTGCTTCCTGTAACTATGGTAACCGGGGATTTATTGCCTGGGGAACATGAGATTTATTTCCCAGGTGTTTGTGAATGAAAACTCGTGAAAATGATGACAAATATATATATGAGTATCTTTATTTCCGACTTTTGATTCGAACACTTTATGAAATACTGTTTAAAGACAGATACATGTAGAGAGCACCAACATTCAAAAAATCGTGTTCTGCCTGAGCAGATTTGTATTTTTCTTGCAGAATCAGTATCGCATATTGATATAGGTGACGAAGGTGTCAGTAACGAAACTAAATCGGCAATTAATTACCGTAAAGTACCTTGTAAGCGCACGGTATCGAGTAAACGACCAGCCCATACTTTTGGTCAAAAACTGCATGCGCACAGGGTATAGTACCGAGAAACGCCAGCCCCCCAACTTTGGATAATTGGAGTCATGGGAAATGGGGAGTTCAGCGAGTAACAGTTGGATGACCATGGAGGAAACATTTTTTTCTGGACACAACAGATCCTCTATATTTTGGTCCTGGATAGCTACATAATGCACACAAGACAGACGAGCTTATAAATGCCTTAGATGAGCAGGTCGTTTCGTCTTTGTTCTTCAACCCGTGGACGTCCGCATCGCCAATGCGAACAGGTCAAGCAGGGCTTTCAAGACTGCCGACCACGGTTGAAAGTGAGCACCGAAACCAGCGGCGCAGCAAATTCTCCGGAGGAAATGGGGCTGGATAGGGCACACCCTGAGAAAGCCAGCATCCAGTATCACGAGGCAAGCCCTGAAGTGGAATCCACAAGGGAAAAGGAAGAGAGGCCGGCCGCGCAACAGCTGGAGACGAGACACTGAAGCAGAGATCAACAGGCAGGGGAAGACCTGGAGCCAGATCGAAAGGGCAGCCCAGGACCGTGTCGGATGGAGAATTGTCGATGGCCTATGCTCCCCCGGGGGTTCATAATGGCCTAAGTAAGTAAGTAAGTACCGAAACCAGCGTAAGCCTTTTCTGAGGTGCATCATCTCCGGTGGTTTAGAGAGGTCCCAAGATGACCATTTGAAATGAATCATTTCGGCTTACACGCCTAACACAGCAATGACGTTGGCAGTGACAGAACAGACAACTCTTTAGAGACACAAGAGAATGCAGTTGTTAATGACTTCAACCCTTTCAATTTTTCTCCCAAGGGACTTACAGAGCTCGGATAAATAGACGGGTATGTTTTAATTATGCTGCAAAAGGCAAGGGTTTGTCCTTACAACATATCTTTCCCGTTCATTTGCTGGGTGGCTTCGGTCAGTTCAAGCGGCCTCACTCCACTCCACTCACCACCCCCAGGCAATAGAAACAAATTTGTTTGTGATTGTGTTCATTCACTTGAATTGCTGAAAGTCGTTTTAAATGCTCATTTGAGTTATGAAAAATTGTTTTCATTGTGACTACAAACTTGCACACACGAAAACACACCAGTAAGTATGATATTCTTGTGTGTAGAGACACATCGCATTAACATTTTGTGTCCTACGTGACGGAATATCGCCATTCTAACGAGAAACTAATCATGCACAGGTTGTAGTACCTAGTAAACGCCCATCCTTTAGGGCGAAATTTATGCATAAGGGGGATGTGCGTTTACAAGGTACTTTACGGTACCACTCTTTCATTTCATTTCATTTCATTTCATTTCATTTTTCATTTTCATTACTTTATTTTCCCATCGCTGGGGAATTCGGGTCGCTTCCTCCCAGTGGAAAGCTAGCAGCAACGGAGTCGCGCTACCCAGGTGTCTGCGTGTTTAGGTGTATTCAGCCACCTGCACTTATGGCAGAATGACCAAGGTCTTTTACGTGCCATTGTGATGACACGGGGGTGGGACATGGCTTCCGTCTCTGGGTCTGCACATAAAGTTGACCCGTGTCCGTCCCGGCCCGAATTCGAACCTGCGACCTTCCGATCACAAGTCCAGTGCTCTACCAACTGAGCTTCCGGGCAGAAAGCAGCAAAATTATAGATTTTTGGTATGTGCATGTCTAAGTGGAAGGATGCTCCTATCCGAGGTAAAAACGTGCAATGATGAAAAAAAGTGTTTTTATCTTTTAGGTGCCCGGTAGCTCAGTTGGTAGAGTACTGGACTTGAGTTGTGCGTGTCACGGGTTCGAATCCGGGCCGGTGAGGTCCCGGGTCAATTTTATGTGCAGGCTCAACGACGGTATCCATGTCCCACCCCTGCTCACGGCGTTCGCACGTAAAAGACCTCGCCCATTCTGCCAGATGCAGATCGCTGATTACACCTAAACACGCACACGCCTAGGTAGCAAGACTCTGTTGCTGCTAGCTTTCCACTAGGAAAAAGCGACCCGAATTTCCAAGAACTGGAATAATAAAGTAAAGGACATGTAAATGAAAGTAAATGAAATGAGATGAAATGAAATGAAAGCGTGAGTGATGTAGTAGAATACGACTGTCGAGGGGGACTGCTGGACACAGAAGGTTAATATGTTTCGATACACTTGTGTGTCAGTTAAAACAAAGTTATGAGCACAAAAAAGTCATTCTTGCCTGTCAGCCACAATGCAAAACACGCCTTATTTTCTTTTTTACTCGAAAGCAATTAAAAAATGTGTTTTTTTTGTGTTTGTTTTTTAACTGTAGTACTATATACAATACGAAAATGTAGAAAAGGAACAAAATAAAAGAGCTTGTAAACGTTTTGACATTTTGAAGTACCCTGTACAGGTTTTTCTTTATCCAGAGATGAAAAAGATACCAGCACCAAACTTTGTCAAATGATGTTTCTTTCCTGTCTCCAAGTTACTCTCCGTTTATTGTATCCGTAACATTATCTTAAAGAAGATTTTTTTTATATAATTATTGTCTTCATGCTAAATTAAAACATTCGCTTTAGTCTTGAAAAGTAATGATCTAGCTTAGTGCTTGAAAGTTAACACAGACAGACAGACAGACAGACAGACACACACACAGACAGACACACACACACAGACAGACAGACAGACACACACACATCCACCCACACACACGCATACACTCACGAAACGCACACACACACACACACACACACACACACACACACACACACACACACACACACACACACACACACACACACGACAAAATCGCGCGAAGACTCCCCCCTCCACATACTAACTGAGTTACAAATATGATTCTCAAAGGCATTGCAGAAAAAAAGGACGAATAGGAAAAGAAAGAATATTGTCAATTCACGAACAATAACCGAAAAAAAGTATCACATTTTTGTTTTCGCCAGAATCGGTGACAAGCAGGATTACCCCCTCTCGAGACAGGAAACAAGCCTGAAATGCAAGGTTACGACGACAATGGCAAACGAAAGTGCACTTCTAACTGACTCAGCCATAAGCAGGTTCGCTCTGATGCGCATTTGAGAGAGCGAGAGACACAACTTTGTGGCCCTCCTTTTCTTTATCGATCGTTGCACGAAATTGACTTCTTCTTGAGCAGTGTGTTTGCGTGCGTGCGCGTTTGTGTGTGTGTGTGTGTGTGTGTGTGTGTGTGTGTGTGTGTGTGTGTGTGTGTGTGTAAAAAAGTATTGTACAAATAATCATGAACCTTTACATTCAAGTTCTCCTAGATGATAATTATCCTCACCCGTTTTTTTCGTTTTTTCCGATATATGTCCTTGATGACGTCACTTCTGGTTTTCAAGAAAAGTTGTAGCGGCCCTTTGTATGGCGACCTCATTTATCAACCAAATTGATTGAACTTTTAGTCAAGCAATCTTTGACTGAATCAATTAAGACTATAGCATTGCATTCAGCTTGGAAGCTGAACATTAAATCATGGGTTTGTTCATTTAAATACTAAAAATGTAATTAAAATTCAGTGCATAAGCGTCGTGAAGCAAGCTTCCTCAATTAGACTTCGTGAAGTGTAGTCTCGATGATTACTGGTTTTGAGTCATAACCTGTTAGTTTAAGGCCGACAGATTGACTAAACGTGTTGCTTCACGCGACTTGTTTGTGTGGTGTGTGTGTGTGTGTGTGTGTGTGTGTGTGTGTGTGTGTGTGTGTGTGTGTGTGTTGTGAGAGAGAGAGAGAGAGAGAGAGAGAAAAAAAGAGAGAGAGAGAGAAAAAGAGAGAGAGAGAAAGAGTGAGAGAGAGAAAGAGTGAGAGAGTGAGAGAGATTCCATATACGTAATGCGTCCGTAACTGATTCATGGTTGTTCTTGTTTTGTTTCTCTTCAGTTTTACATGATTTTTCTTGTGAAAGTTTAACGTTTTAGAGTAGATTAAGTTTTACGAAAGTAATCTATTAAAATGTCTCAATCACCCGAGAAAACAGTCGGCATGTTGATATTTGGTATGTGTCCAAACTGAAGGATTTTCTTATCCCATGTAAAAGCCCAGCAAGATCTGAGCCCGAGAAGGAGTGTGCCTTTAGGTTGGAGTGAGATCGTCGTGTACGGATACAACATCGAGGAAAGCGCAACTGTTTTCCTTGTGGTTTGCAGGTGAAAGAAAGCACATCAAAATAGAGAACAAACGGTGAAGAACATGATTATCAAAATCATTGATATTCTCCACCTCCTATAATTCTGGCAACTGCAGAAATGTCTTCAACGCAAGGAACCCGATTTTGATAATTTCCAAGCAGGCCAAAATAGGAAGAATACCATATACCGGTACATATCCCCGAAAACATTGTGTCTATAGAAGAATTCCGAAAATAATTTCTGTATGTGAAAGAGTGAAAACCCTTGCTTTAACTGTGACAAACATTGGAGGGGCCAATCACTAGCGAGGGGTGTGTCGGAAACACCTGGACATGTACAGGAGCACGTGTGAATTTTGTTGTCCGAAAAAAAGCAAAGATGTTCACTCTTTCACAAACACGACAGAGTTATTTCCGAACATCGTCTACTTGCAAGGAACTTCCACTGGCCAACATTGGCTTTCAGGCTGGCAGGGGGCAGTAAGAATAAGAATAAGAATAAGAATACTTTATTATCTCATAGAGAAATTCAGGCGTGGTACATAACAATAATACAAACAAGACATTGTTTTTACATAAGACATATAGCACTATATAACAGGGGCAGGTTATAAACACACCTCCCACATACCTTTCTGGCCATTCCTTGCATTGTGCTTACGCATTCAGTCATGAACACATCCATGTCTCACTTACACATCGCACACATGGACATTCTTATACGCTCAACTTACCCATTCACACATGGACATTCGACCACGCTCCACTTACACATTCATATACGCTCCACTTACACATTCACACATGGGCATTCTTATATGCTCCACTTACACATTCCCACATGGACATTCGACTACGCCCACTTACACATTCCCACATGGGCATCTTTAAAGCACTGCGCTTACATATTCTTGCACACCTACGTGTATATAACGGACTATGGCAAAACATCATTGCAAAAAAAAAAAAAAAAAAAAAAAAATCATAGCATACAATATATCACAGAAAAAATACGGACGTACATAAAACCAATACACACATGTACTTTACTACTGATTGCACTGGCAGAAGAGGGCATGTAGAACTCAGGCATGACCCCAAGGCATATAATTATTGAGAAAAGGACGTAAAGATACCATACATGGTTCGGTCATTTGTAGCACATTTCGACGTCAGGATGTCCTCTGGTGGTAAAGTCAGCTTCAGTCGGGAAGGTTTTGCATCAATTACAGGCAAATTATTGTTTGCAGACTACTGGAGAATAAAATGCAATCAACAGACTACGATGAAGAAAGTGTAAGAAAATAAATACGAATGAGCTTGAGTAGAGACGCCACCAATACGGACGCACTGAACACAGACACGGACAGACAGAGTAACAAACAGGTAGACAGATGGACAGACAGACACACAGGCGGTTGGTTAAGTTTTCTTTGACGGAAGAAATCATGTCCAAAACTTACGGACGCATTGGACACAGACAGACAGACAGACAGATAGACGGACGGACAGACGGACGGACGGACGGTTCGTTAAGTTGTCTTCGACGAAAGAAATCAAGTCCTTTCTGCATTAGGTAACATCAATTCTTTGCATCATGATTACATGCTCGCCAAATTGTCTCTTGCTGGAATGATGGAGACCAGTCCTTCGGTTTTTACTCTTCAACGTTAACATTTCACAAGACAAACAACTGCCAAAAAAGACATGGAATCAGTTACGGACGCGCATTACGTTAATTGAATATCTCTCTCTCTCTGTCTCTCGCTCTCCTTTTCTCTCTTTCTCTATGTGTCTGTCACTCTGTGTCTCTCTTTATGTATCTCCATGTCTGTCTCTGTCTGTCTGTCTCTGCCTGTCTCTGTCTCTGTCTGTCTGCCTGTCTGTATGTCTCTCAATATCTCTCTCTCTCTTTCTCTCTCTCTTTCTCTCTCTCTCTCTGTCTGTCTGCCTGTCTGTATGTCTCTCAATATCTCTCTCTCTCTTTCTCTCTCTCTTTCTCTCTCTCTCTCTCTCTCTCTCTCTCTCTCTCTCTCTCTCTCTCTCTCTCTCTCTCTCTCTTTCTCTCTATCTCTTTCTCTCGCAGTTCATTGATTTTCAAAGAGTAATTACAGCGCCAGCATTGCAGTGGTCTTCAAGGAGCTTCTTTTTCCTAATCGCACAGCAAATGTGGGTCAATGGCCGATACAGCACACACCTTTTTTTTCTTTGGATTTTTTTCTTCTTCCTTCTCTTTGGCAGTCTCAGAATCCCAAAGGAACGAAGAAACTGGCACAATACATCGTTGCGAAAGAGTTATTGTAAGGCAGTTTGAAGATTAACAAAGACGAAAGCTCCTAAAATATATTGTCGCTAATAAACTCTTCAATCCCCAGACATGTTTCAACCCCCGTAGAAAGAAAAAGGAGGGCAGAAACAGCGAAGAGTCGAAAGAGAACATTAGAATGCATGGACACACAGGTCGAAGAGAAAACACCCAAAAGGAAGGAGGAGACTGATAATCACGACAAAGAAGTAAAAGTGCCTGGAGAATGAATTTCTTGCTCTGCAACGGCAAGCTTTGTTGAATTAGCCAATAATTAAATACATAAATAATACTGAATACATACAAAAATAAAAAGGGAAAGGTTGGTTGGTTTTTGGGTTTTAATGTCCCTTCAGCTGGGAAAGGAAATCGACATAAGGAGGTGCTAACATTTAAACAGCAACGGACGTCAGAGCGGTCGTGGTAAACAAAGTCTGAAGAAAAGTTGAAGAAACACCAAGCACTAATTGTTAAAGATAGTATACCGAACGCGCCATTTTGGAACGTTTTCTGACGATTTGGACCTTAAAACTTTTAAGGGACATTCGCTGTGCTTGTAATTTAGAAACACCTGCAATAATTTGCTCAAAACTGCTGAGTTTCGACCAAGTAAGAGGGAAGTATGGTGGAGGGGATACCTTTAGCAGTCATCAACAAAAGATGGACCAAATAAGTTTTCTCACGCTCGATCGGTATACCATCTATATAATATTATGGTTTAAACACAATATTATTTTGAATAAAATTGTGTTAAACACAATTTTATTTTGAATAAAATTGTGTTTAAACCATAATATTATTTGTACGTAAGAAAATGAAAGGGCAATACATGTGTAACCGAGTGCCGAAACACCACAATCACCTTTGGAGGCGAAGTCCAATCAAACAGGATTGAGAATGTTAGAGCTTATTTCTAAGGCCAATAAAAACTGTTATGCATTCGCAAAGGAATCCATGAACATCCAGAGAGACCAAAGCCGCCAGACCCCATCACAAACAAAACTCTACAATCCACAGGTGTTGCCTTGCGAGCTATAAATAGCTCGCAACTTCTAAGGCGAACAACTCTGCAGAGTCTGCTGTGAAGGGCGACGGTAGTCTCCCTGTCACACATGTAATGGACTACTATTTTCTATCATAGCTGTGATATTTATGACAGTTCGGATCAACCGACAAAATCTTGATATCAAGATCTACATCAGTACATGCATGCCCTTGATGTATACATACATGTGTTACAAGTAAAGATATTATGATGCAACCTATGGATAATGTTATCAGGCGGACAGAGCCGTCGCGATATAACCTTCGTGGTTGAAAACGACGTTAAACACCAAATAAAGAAAGAAAGAAAGGCGGACAGAGGCTAAAACTAGCAATTAACAAAAACACACCGTCGAAACTGAAATAAAAAACACAACAATATATCTCAATGTTCTTCTCTCTCTTAATTAAACAAAAATCATATTGCCTTTAACCTTTCATTTACATGAAATAAAGTTCAGCCAGTCACTCGGTGAGTCACTCTAAACCAGTGCGAGAACAAAAAGATTTCAATTCAATTCAATTCAATTCAATTCAATTCAATTCAATTCAACTTTATTGTCTGAGTGGAACAAACAAACAAAATTCTTTTGGCTCGTGTATAACATCACATAAAAAAACAACACTCTCAGAACACATAGGCACATAAAAGTACACATTCCTCAATACTGGTTTGATTTGAACACAATTTTAACAAACGGTGCCAGTCGCGACTGACTGAGGAGGGATGCCAGGAGTCGGGGTGGTGTGATGGTTTGTGAGTTTGTGTCGGGGGGGGGGGGGGGGGGATGATAAGCCCTAATAATGATGTGGAGGCACCGTCCACTCGTCACTGTCATTGTCACGTGCAGAGTCCTCTTTAGATCATTGTGCAAAGACGAATACGTTCGTCCAAAACAGATTGTACAGTCGAACCTTCCCTTGAGACCACCTGTCTATAAAGACCACATGCCCATTAAAGACCACCCCAAAGGATCCCCGACGATTTTTACGACTATATTAATCACCTGTCTAAAGAGACCATCGCTCTAAAGAGACCGCTTATCTTTGGTGGTCTCTTTAGGCAGGTTCGATTGTACAAAAACATAATCGTGTGCATGAGTTTTGTGAATTATAACTGTAGTCTTGATCTGACACCACAGGCAGTGGTTGAAGACACCAATCTTTTTTTTGTAACGCTGCACTGATCACTGCAGGACATTTTAGAATAACAAAATGGAAAAAAGTTCAGAGCACAGAGCAACAAATCAAGAGTCGGACCTCTTTTTCAGCTTATAACCTCTTTGATCTCCCCGTTTAACCATTTGAGAAAAATCCAAAACTATAGGGAAGGAAGAGACACAACTTGAAGCACAGGGGCGGATCGGGGGTGGGTGGGGGGGGGGGGTTCCCGGGGTTTCCGGGCGTGTTTTTTTTTTTGTGGTCTTAGATTGCACTAGATTGCTCCATTTTCCTTGTTTTATCAACATTTTCCGGGAGGAGGGGGGGGGGGGCATATGCCCAGGAATCCCTCTAATAGGTTCGGGCACTTACACACGCACACACACACACACACACACACACACGCACACACATACACACACACTCGTGTATGTTTACACGCGCTGCGGCGCGTTCGTATTTTACGACTTGTTAAAGTGTAACTAAACAAGCAAAAAGGAAAAACATCGTTCAGCAACCTTTACACTTTGATATGAAGAAGGGCCTCATATACTGTCGAACTGCGAAAAAAAAAAAAAAATTCTCTCACTCGGACACTGTTTGACGGACATGTGAAGTGCGCGCCAGGAACGACAATCTTCTTAGTTCACCTGATTAATGCCCTTAATTTTTGGTTCTGGTACTTTCAGTTCCGGCTGTTGTCATCAATCTACCAAAATAAAAGATCAAACGGACTTTTCGATTTTTATTTCATGGTTCAGAAAAATATTGCTTATTTTCTGAAGTCAACCGTTTTAGCGAATCTTTCTTTGATTCTTAAAAGTCATTTCAGATTTTTGAAAAATAGTTAACGGTTAGTAATTACCAATATAACGTAAACAAACATATCGATAGGTTTTGGTAAGAAGACACAAGTGCGAGAGATATTTGTACGTACACGTCTTTCGCTTGCAGCAAGAGAGAGAGAAAAAAAGAGAGAAAGAGAGAGAGAGAGAGAGCGAGCACACGTGCACACACACACACGCGCGCGTACGCACTTACACCAACGCATGCACGCATGCACGCAAGCACACACACACACACACACACACACACACACACACACACACACACACATACATAATTATGTTCGCTGCTAACGGTCGTGTTACATGACCTTTTCATTCCGAACAGAGCGGAGAACGCTGCGCGCGTTCGTATCACACCACTTATAATCCGAGAGAGAGAGAGAGAGAGAGAGAGAGAGAGCGTGACGTTACAGAATTGTCTTTGTTACCAAGACCAAGTTTCGAGAGCCTTGACGTCCAGGATCCTCGATAGCTCATAGGATGTCAAATGTTTTCCCCCGTTTCTTTTACAGAATCCTTTCAAATTTGCTATTCCAAAAGTACACTATGACACGACTCGAGTGGAAAAGAACATTCTCTGCAATTCCCGTCTCAGTCGGTGCAGCCGTTTCGGAGCCTGTCGTTATCTTACAAACACACACACAGACACACAAAAACCAGCTTTAAAAGTAATATTATGTAAGAACCATGTGAACCAGTGAATTTTTTCTTTTGTTAATCAGATACGACAGTGTTTCTGCTTTATGAAAAGCTATATGTGACCCTCCACCACGAAATGAGTCGCATGTCACCTCGCGCGGTTCTGCGCTAGGCTTAATATAAGTCCGGGGAGTGTCTTGTAACAGTGTGAGGGTCACCTTAGTCACAGGCTTATAACTCAAACAGTTTTCGCTCTTTTCTAAAACGGTTTTCACCACTGCATAGAGCATAACAAATCTTTAGGAAAATGTACAAATATGAAAATCACATGCAAAGGTGACATGCGACTCATCCCGTGGTGGAGGGTCACATATTTCAAAAACAAAACTAGAGATTTGAATTTTGACCACTTTTCCCCCTTTCTGTCACCAGTACTGAAGAACAATTCACATATTTGTCATTTCGTCAGTTTGTCTGTGTATGTTAGTTTGCTTGTGTTTTGGTTGTTGCTTTTTTTTGTTAGTTTACTTTGTGTGTGTTTTTCTTTGTTTCTTCCATTATTTGTTAGAAAGTGTGTTTGTTTGTTTGCATGTTTCTTAATTTGTTAGGAAGTGTGCTTGTTTGTTAAGGCCAAAAAAAAAAATAGGTCTGTTTACGGTAACATAGACCAAAAAAATAGGGTCGGTAGGTCGGGATTTTTTTTTTCTTTTTTTTGGTTTTTTTTGCAAAAAAACATATTTTTACGTTATTTTGCCAAAAAAACAAGATTTTTATTTTATTTTTTTCCAAATGCCAAAAAAAAGTCTAGGGTCGCGCGAAAAAACTAGGGTCGGTCGGGTTACCGTAAACAGACCTATTTTTTTTTTTGGCCTAATCATTTTCAGCGAAGGCAGAGGAATATGGCAAAATATTAACTTATAGTTCACGACTGGCCACTCCCCGCTAGTCATTTGAGGTTATGTTGTTGGTTTTTCATGTCCCTTCTGCCCTCTGCTTATTCGGTACTATCCTTTAAGGGTATTGTACGAAGCCTTACCCAATTTTTTTTCTGCGCGAGACATCTTTCATTTCGCATCCTCCATGATACGCGTGATTTCAATAAATGTGCCAGACAGCAAATAAAATTCTTCCTGCCACACTACTCTCGCTGGGAAGAGAGAAGCGCCGTCTGAGATGGGATGATTATTTGTCTGCGTGTGTAAATGTGCTAGAAAATAAAAACATATACACCAGGGACAAAAACGACAGACAAACTGACAAAGGCGTCTAGGCACAAGAGAGTGAGGCTCCGACAGTCCTGAAATCCCTCAGGAAGGAATCTAGGTCACAACGTCAGTGACAGTTCAGCGCGTCTTTTCCGAAAACAGCAGAATGAGAAAGGGCACGTGATCCCCGAACAAAAGCGGAAAAACGGTCCTAATTCTAATCCACTTGCTGCGCGTCTCTCTCAAGTATTCGTATGGCAGACATCAACTAGGATTGAACAAGTATCGGAGCTGTTGGAATGTGCGAGGTCTGAGTTTACTTTTTTCATTTTTCCCCCTTCGCTTTTGAATGAAGCGCAGACGAGAATGGCTGACATTTTGATGTCACGGGTCACGTGGAAAATCACGAGGCCAAGGAGAAACGTAAGTAGCTTTGGAATGGCAAGTCTGGCATTTTGTGTCTTGTCCTCTACAGACCGCCAATCCATCCCTTCCTCCCTCCTTCCCTCATAGCTTCCTTCCTTCTCAAAGAGGAGGCTTTTTGCTGTCTTCGCTGAAAGAAATGGCTACGGCTTATAATTATGTTACTTCCATGCTTCGAAATCTGAACGAACAGAGGGGTGCATTGTATGACAGTCATCCGGAGAAAAACGTATCCAACATGTAGATTATTGCACTCAACGCTGGATACGGTCGTGACTTCTAAAAATTGTCAAACGGTCACGCACACACACACACACACACACACACACACACACACTGTTTTTATGTTTTCAAAATCCAATCGATTTTCAAGCCCAAGATTCAGCACCAGAAGCATGAACTTAGCGATTGTATTTGAGAAGAAAGCTGGTTCCACAAACATTCACAAAAGACGATTTTCTTTTGAACTCGGCGGCAAAAATTGAAATCTCCCGAGCGATATCAGCTATTTCAGTCTGCTTCCAATTCAAGAAATGCGTGCAACTGATAAAAACCTCTCTTCCCTCCAACAAAAATATAATACGCACTTGATAACTGGGTCAGGGACGCTGGAAAATTACTGATTATTTTTTATTGTACTTTACAGGAGATTCTGACCGTTTTTGTTGTACTTTATTGAATATGTTGGCGATTTTAGTTGTACTTAACAGGAGATGCTGACGATTATTGTTATACTTTACAGAAGATTATGACGAGTTCTGTTGTAATTGACATGAGATGCTGACGATTATTGTGGTACTCTACATGAGATGCTGACAATAGTTGTCATACTTTACAGGAGAAGCTTACGACTTTCGTCATACTTTAAAGATATGTTGAAGATTATATTGTAATTTACAGGACCGGAGTTGGTGACAATTTGGGTGTTCTTTACAGGTGATGTTGACGCTTTTTGTTGTAATTCACAGGAGATGCAGAGGATTTGTGTTGTGCCTTTACAAGCGATGCTGACGATTGTTGTCATACTTTACAGTAGAAGCTAGGGAGGTGTGTGTGTGTGTGTGTGTCTGTCTGTCTGTCTGTCTGTCTGTCTGTCTGTCTGTCTGTCTATGTGTGTGTGTGTGTGTTTCTGATTGTGTGTGCGCGTTTGCGGGCATGTGGTGTATTTGTCTGTTTACTTGCTTTTAACACATCTATACACATTTTTGATTCAAAGCTGAAGTCGCTTTCCGTCATTAAATTGGATATCAGTTCGCCGAATGAAAATAAAAAGGACATACTGAGAAAGCGAGAAGCGCAACATAGTTGTCTCGCGATGGTTACTTTGTAAAACGCTGGCATACTTTTGGGGCATATTTGGTCATATATCACGTGATCCTTTCGAGAGTAGCAGCATGAGGAAAGGTCTTGATCTACTTTTCATTTCTCACAATTAAATGGCGAGTAGAATATAGCACCTTTGTTATTCAGTGTCACAACACACACACACACACACACACACACACACACACACACACACACACACACACACACACACACACACACACACACACACACACAGGGTTCGTACAGGTCATGGAAAACCTGGAAAGTCATGGAATTTGATTTTTAATTTTCCAGGCCTGGAAAGTCATGGAATTTCAATTCAAGCCATGGAAAGTCATGGAATTTAACAAAAATAAGAAAGAAAAAAACAACAACTTTAGCACGCCAGCGGCGATTTTCGTCGCCCAGCCATTCCCCCCCCCCCCCCCCCCCCCCCCCCCCCCTTTGCCAGCCAGCGGCGATTTGCGTCGCCAGCACAAGGCTTGTTCGTATGAACAACTTCTCGTTCGTATTTGCATACGAGAATAACGGTATCTTTAACGGCAGTTGAGCCAAAGCGAGGCTCACTTCCTTCCGTTATCTCGTCGTGTCGTCTGCGCTGCATTTGAGTCGGTTTCGTCGAAGTTTTCTGCTTTTGTTTTTGCATCGATAAAGTACTTTAGCGCTTCGACAAGCAAGATGGAGGATGATGAGTTTGAAACTTTCTTTCGAGTTGTTTCTTGACAACAAAAAGTATGCGGAATTGGAACGAATTACCGAGGAAGATCTTCGCAATGAACTGTGTATCGCGGTGAAAAAAATGACAGTTCGTCAAGTCACGGTGACGGTTACGAAACGGAATTTACGAAAGTGCAGATGGATACAAACAGTGGCTGGTCCAGTTTAGTGAAATGACAGGACCAGCAAACATTATCAATCAATCAATCAATATGAGGCTTATATCGCGCGTATTCCGTGGGTACAGTTCTAAGCGCAGGGATTTATTTTTTTATTTTTTTATTTTCATTTTATGCAATTTATATCGCGCACATATTCAAGGCGCAGGGATTTATTTATGCCGTGTGAGATGGAATTTTTTTACACAATACATCACGCATTCACATCGGCCAGCAGATCGCAGCCATTTCGGCGCATATCCTACTTTTCACGGCCTATTATTCCAAGTCACACGGGTATTTTGGTGGACATTTTTATCTATGCCTATACAATTTTGCCAGGAAAGACCCTTTTGTCAATCGTGGGATCTTTAACGTGCACACCCCAATGTAGTGTACAACGAAGGGACCTCGGTTTTTCGTCTCATCCGAAAGACTAGCACTTGAACCCACCACCTAGGTTAGGAAAGGGGGGAGAAAATTGCTAACGCCCTGACCCAGGGTCGAACTCGCAACCTCTCGCTTCCGAGCGCAAGTGCGTTACCACTCGGCCACCCAGTCCTACATTACCGATAATCTGACTGCGTAGCAAATGCTTGACTTGCTTGTCGAAAAGTGACTGCGTAGAAACTGACTCAAATTCAGTGCAAAGCAAGCCAGTGTCAAAACTGGCAGTGACAGGACTTAAAAAGTTTGCGTGTTCGGAAATGGCGACCTGTGGATCTAGTCATGGAAAATGTTATTGAGGCTCATGGAAAGTCATGGAAAAGTCATGGAATTTTGTTTCTAAAAACCAGTGGGGACCTTGCACACACACACACAAATGACAACTAGTGTGCATACTGCGCCCCTAAGCCATTGAGCAAAATGCTAGGGGCAATTCGGAATAATTAGCGACTAAAGACATGATGACGTGTACAGGGTCGCGTGACGTAGGGGGTCCCAAGTGACGCACCGTCGGGCTGCGCGGCGAGGAGAGACGGGAGCTAAAGAGGTCTCCACGCTCATCAAACTTTTACAAGCGCCGATCACCAGCCAGATGTCTGGCCAGCAAAGGGCCACCTGGAGACCCGCGTCGGGCCAGCTAGTCTGACCGTGCGGTTCTGTCCGCTTCACTCCTGCTGACAGTGCGCATGGTCAAACTCAGTAGGATCTGCCATTCTTTTGACGTTTTCTTAACATGGTTTCAATTCTAATCTCGGGCATCTGAAGAACCGGTCCGGCCCAGCGCTAGGCTGACCGTACGGTTTTGTCCGCCTTACTCTGGCTTACAGCGCGCGTATTTTACCTCAGTATGAAACCCAGCAGAGACTTACTATAACTAACGTTTAAAAATGAAGAATACAAAAACGAAAATAAATTCTCGTATAAGCTTATGAAACGTTTAACTGACAATAAAGAAAAGGGTATTTACACCTAGAACGGAAATTCCACGAATGTTACAGTAACCAATTTTCTTACCATTTGCCTCCGAGATTAGCGCTGACATGGGGAGCGAATGAGAACTGTATATTGCAAAATTGTAACCTCAAAATTGCTCTATTCTACAGATATTGAGCGCTGACATGAAGCAGCTGTTGTCATATTTGAACACCCATGATTTGATCTCGCATTCTCAGTCCGCGTATCGCCCTTCTCACTGTACTAAAACAGCCCTACTTAAAGTAATCAGTGACATTCTGTCTGCTCTGGATGGTGGTGATGTGTCAGTGCTTATCCTACTTGACCTTTCTGCAGCGTTCGACACGATTGACCATGTCACGCTTCTCCATAGACTTAGACTCTGTACGGCATCTCTGGTCCACCGCTAGCATGGCTTGAGTCCTATCTCATTGGCAGGACTCAGGCTGTGCTTGTCGATGGCCAGATGTCTGCTTCAGCCCCACTTTCTTTCGGCGTTCCTCAAGGTTCAGTACTCGGTCCCATCCTTTTCATCATGTACACTAAGCCCCTCTCCACACTGATTCAAAACCATTCTGTTTTAAATCAGTCTTTTGCTGATGACACCCAGCTGTATAAACCCAGTCCCCCTGCAGAGACACATTCTGCCATCCAGACCATTCAGACATGCATCACTGATGTTAAATCTTGGATGGTCGATAACAAACTTAAGCTGAATGATGATAAGACTGAAGTCTTACTGTGCAAAAAGAAGAACACTACATTTCCCTCTCCCCAACCTGTTTCTGTTCAAGTAGGCAACACCGACATTCTTTTCTCACCATCAGCTAGAAACCTTGGATTCACCCTTTCATCTGACATGACCCTTAACAAACATATATCTTTAGTCTGCAGAGCAGCTTATTTTGAGCTTCGTAAAATCAGCACGATTCGCCACAGACTCTCCTCTCAAACAACTAACACTCTTGTCTGTGCCTTTGTTCTTTCTAAACTTGACTACTGCAACTCTCTTCTCTCTGGCTGTCCCCTGTACCTTCTGCCCTTTCACATCCGCCACTCTCGGTCACCCCAAGCATTCAAACGAGCACTTAAAACGCACCTCTTCAAGAAATACAACCCCTGATTTTGTTTTCTCAGTCCATCAGTAGGCTACATGTTGTGTATTTGTTGTTTTAGTGATAATGTGATAATGTATATAAACATCAAGGGCTGTTTTCAGTATTGTTGATAACATGTTTTGTTTGATTAAGGGTATTCAGCTGCTATTTTCTTGTTTTCACTACCTATCTTATTCATGTTTTTATTACTTAGTTAGTGGAAGAATTTTTTGTAATGTATGTTTGATGGTGTATGCTTTTAATTAAGCGTTGTTGACTATGAATGTAGATGTAAATGCTTGTATAACTGTGTTTTAATTTTATTTAAATGTGTCAAGCGCAAAGAGCATAATTGTAAAGTTATGATGTTGCGCTATATAA
The DNA here is from genome assembly GCF_037325665.1 of Littorina saxatilis. NCBI lineage: Eukaryota > Metazoa > Mollusca > Gastropoda > Littorinimorpha > Littorinidae > Littorina > Littorina saxatilis. The sequence continues at coordinate 52,861,325 of NC_090245.1, read as the reverse complement.
ATGCTCATTTATTATTATTATTATTATTGACGAAGGAACACACACACACACACACACACACACACACACACACACACACACACACACACACACACACACACACACACACACTCCTTCTCTCTCTCTCTCTCTCTCTCTCTCTCTCTCTCTCTCTCTCTCTCTCTCTCTCGCTCTCCGTCTCACGCACAGAGAGGAAGACAGAAAGAGAGACAGACAGGCAGACATATACAGAGATAGTCCATGGATTTATACACGCAGAAGCACATACATGACACAAAGATAAAGTTTCTTTAACACGTATAGTGTATTGGATAACATACAAATAAGATACAAATCAAACACTCAGCAAAGACTTATCTGATGTTCACAAACAATGCGTCGCGTGACTTAATAGGATCAACGCTTGGTATTATATGTCGCACTGGGTGTCCAATACTTGGCACTTGTTAATACACAGCAATACTTTACAAAGGTCACGGGTTAAACACAGTTATGCCACGACAAGAAGTAATTTTCTGTGTTACCCTCCCACCTCGAATTTCATGACTTGAACACAAAGACATGCACGAATGCACGCACGCAGGTACGCACAAACGTACGCATGCACTCACCAGGGGCGGATCAGTTGCTTTGTAAGGGGGGGTGCACTTTGAATCGAAAGTGAATGTGATGGGCGCGAAGCGCCCGAATTTGCTAGGGGGGTCCGGGGGCATGCCCCCCCCCGGAAAATGTTTTGGCCCAAAGAAGCAAAATGGTGCCATCTGGTGCCATTTGAACTTAGAAATGGTTATAGAATCAGCTTTCCAAATTCACAATTTCCATTTAAAATCACTAAAGACTTGATTTTTTTTTATTTGCTGGACGGGGGGTGCATCTGCACCCTGTGCACCCCCCCTCGTCCGCCCCTGCTCACACACACACACACACACGCACACACACACACACACACTTACATTACATTACATTACATTCCGTAATTAAATCAACTCTTGTAATATTACAAATTACTCTGCCGTAAGGTGTCTTCATCGTAAAGCACGAACAGTCTAGGGAAATTCTTAGAAAATGTCTGCTTAGAAGTACATGATGTAATTTAGAAAGTGACAAAAGGAAGTGCTGTAAAAGCACACTTTTATTCCATCTGTAGTGAATGACAAGATTTGCCCACCAAAATCTATCTATCCATTCACTCGTCTGTCTGTTCATCCATCCATCCATCCATCCATCCTACTATAAACCCATTTATCAATTTATCTATTCGTCCTTGAAGCACAACTGTTGTAATCTTTCGTGATTAGTTGCTAAATAGTCACCCGTGTGTAGTCTAGTTGAAACGTTGAATAATTGTACAGCTAATACACAATTAACTTTTCGATGTAGCCAAGTGCATACGATGAAAAAGAAATAAATCTGGAATATTATATCTTCAACTTCGAATGTTGAAAGTCATGGAAAGATGAAACGCCCCCCCCCCCCCCCCCCCAAAAAAAAGACAACTTTCTAAGACGAGTACGACTAACAAGGCATGGTCACGTTTATAAAAAATTTTAAAAAACCACCTAGGGTTACATGAACTTGAAAAAATTATAATAAAAACAAGTAAAAGAATGTAATAATGGGACACAACACTTCGTAATTAATAACAAGAAATAAATCAAACTGGAATAATAACTAATTAATTATAATCACAAATGTGTTAACAGGACAGTTTTTTTTAGTAGAAGACATTTAAAAATAATCAGAATTGTTTCATGATATACTTAATAAAATATACCAAGTTCAATAACGTTCGCTGTTTTGGTAACTCAAATGAATGTTTACATTTGACTGCATTTGAATTTCTTCGAAAATACAATGGTAATAACCTTTTCCTAAAATTACACTGAAATATATAATGTAATTCATCCACCAGTTCTCCGGACTGGCATTTAACACATATTCGTTCATTATGTGGTGTTTTTAACGTTCTACCTTTTTCAATTAGCAATTTATGATATAGTGTTCTGAAGCGTAAAAGTGCTAGGTTCTGGGGTAAAATGTTTAGATAATTTTCAAATGTAAATGTATCTTTAAACAGTCTATAATTCAAACTGGTTTTTTAACACCCAATTCTGATAACCACGACTGTATATATTGATCTTTAAGGCATTGCAACGTGTTCAATTCAAACCCTTTTTCGGAACATTGTAAATTAAACTGGTAATGTCAAAAAACACAAGGAACCCCAAAGCATTTAGATTTATTTCAACATGTTTTAAATAGGGTGCTTAATATATGTTATTTACATACAGGCGATACACAAAACGGTACAATACATTTGAAAACTTATTACTATTGTTACAATCCACCAATTTAAACAGATAACACAGCTTTGACAACACAACGTTGATAACACATCTCTGCTAACACAGATTTTCAATCATTCGTAAAAGGTTAATCACTGGGCAATTACAAAAGAGATACTTTACAAATATTAAAAAAACAAAAACACCATTGCTTCACACAATTACACCTGTTTGTTTGGTTTTTTGTTGTTGTTTACTGATACCGTGTATGGTACGAAGTACATCCCCACGCAACTAATCCAGCCATGTCAGTGTTGCTGTTGTTTTTAACATTCTAACTATCCTTCCTGTGTAAACCATGCTGTACAGCACCATAAACCCGTCCAGGCGTTTACATGGGATAAGAGCATGCTTTCACTTGGACACATACCAAACATCGACATGGCAGGTTGTTGCATTCTGGCATGTGTGTCCAAATGGAAGGAGTCTTATTTCCCGTGTGGACGGATCATTCTGGGGCGGCGTTCATACCGCGGGTTAGGGGGAAGAATTTACCCGATACTCCCCAGCATGTCGTAAGAGGCGACTAACGGATTCTGTTTCTTCTTTTACCCTTGTTAAGTGTTTCTTGTATAGAATATAGTCCATTTTTGTAAAGATTTTAGTCAAGCAGTATGTAAGAAATGTTAAGTCCTTTGTACTGGAAACTTGCATTCTCCCAGTAAGGTCATATATTGTACTACGTTGCAAGCCCCTGGAGCAAATTTTTGATTAGTGCTTTTGTGAACAAGAAACAATTGACAAGTGGCTCTATCCCATCTCCCCCCCTTTCCCCGTCGCGATATAACCTTCGTGGTTGAAAACGACGTAAAACACCAAATAAAGAAAGAAAATAGTTGTACCCCGGGATGGAATGTGTGAGAAACACGGTTGTTTTCATTGTATGCTGATCCAAACCCGTTGCGTTGCATTTTTTCTGGAATAAAAAGAAACTAACATTACTTTCAACTCTTAAAAAAAAATCTCATCTCGTCAACTCTTTTTTGTTATGTAGGTAGCGTATAAACAAAAAACGTTGTACATCCAAAGTGTAACTTTATTGATTGAGTAATTAACAGCTTCTGATCAGTATATACCAACTGCTCTGTTGCGTGAATGTAACCAAAAAAGAATGTCAAAGAAACGGTATGTTTGCAGCAGGACTTACAAAATATGAACCTAATTTCATATTACACTACGCAAAACGTTACTCTGACCTTAAACACATGATGTCAAACAAAACAAAACAAACAAGATTAGACACAGCATCAAGCAGAAAAAAGGCCTCATCTATATGAACGCAGTTAAACGATAATCATGATCTTTATCGAGCTGATATTTCAACAGAAACTTCACACATAAATGAGAGTGTCATTTTAAGTAAGTTGCATAAGGGGGCATCACGTTCCGTTTGTGATTTTGTTTACTTTTCTCGAAAATACATATATCGATCGTTCTTCGAATTCTTGACATAAGTTCTTTCAATAGCGCGCTTATTTGCCCCGGCCATACAATAGATTAAGAAGAAAAAAAGAAAAGAAACCGATAGACGTTAAGAAAAAGCTAACATGAAAAGAAAAAGAAAAAAAAGGAAAAAGGAAGACAGAAAAACATGGAACAAAAATAATCAACAACATATTTACAAATAATCAAGCAGTTTTTTGTCGCATTATTCAAAAGCAAAATTGTTTGTGTCGTACCTCTTTTGATTTAGCTGTCCTTAAAACGGTCCTTGTTTATTTAACACTTCTTTGAATTCGCTTTGGCCTTAGCTTGTTTCGTGGGTTCGGCAAAACTCTTGTCATTCCCGTTGCAATGTGCCCTGGTGTGCGCCGAAACTGGTACAGGGATGGAGGGAGGAACATTCCTTTGGGGGGCACAGGTTCTGACTCTCCTCTGTTTCTTTTTGCCTGGGCCTGGTTCAAACCTCATTTCTATCTTCTCCACCTTGTTGATAAAAAGCTCCAGCTTTTTCTCACCCCTAGACATTTGTTCTCGAAGTGTCACATTTTCTGACTCAAGCGCTTTTATTTTGTCTGCTTGCGTTCTCAGCTGTCTTTGTACGGCGACTTTCTCTTTTGTTATCTTCTGGATTTCTCCCTTGAGTTTTTCGTTTTCGGATGTCAGCTGTTCCACTTTTTCCTCCAGGCGCTGGTTTTCTTCATGCTGCTTTTGAAGCTCTTGGTTCACTCTTTGAATTTCGAGGTCTGCTTCGGTCAGATCCTTGGATTTTTCGCGTTTAATCTCGTCTATCGTATAGTATAGATCTCCGATTTGCTTTGTGTTATTGGCCAGCTGGTCTTCTTTGGTCTGAAGCGAGCGTTCCAGTTCCTGCAGCTTCGCTTCGCGTTTCTTCTCCTCTTGTTTTGTTGCCTGCATTTTTTGCATCTGTGTTTGGACAAGCTCAACGGAGTCGGCAAGCTTGTCAACTCGATCATGCAGAGTAGTGAGCTGTGCATTTAGATGCCCGTCCTCCCTGGTCTCAGCCGAAGATGCAAGTTGAGGCATGTTTGAGCTAGAAGATGCAAACTGAGGTTGGGCTGTGCTAGAGGATGCGAACTGAAGCATGCCTGGGCCAGAGGATGCGAGTTGAGGCATGTCTGTGCTAGGTGGACCCAGACAGACGTTAGATATCTTTTCGGGCTGACCTTCTCTTTCTGTTGCTTCGTCGGCATCGTGTACAGCACACCCCGCGAAGTCAGGGTCGTCGCCGAGGTCTGCTGGAACTTCAGTGGAACACAAACGTTTATGCGCCTCAGAGTGGCCCGTGTCCAGAAGAACGTCAAGAAAGACGCCGTATCCCAGCGGTGCTTTGGTCAGCATAATGTCCACCAGTTTCCTGTTCTTGTCTTCGTTTGATGTTCCATTAAGTATGTTGAATCTATCGTAGGCATTCAGAACACCCTTGGAAAACAGTTGTTTGATGACTTCTTCATTTCTCAGTTGTTCCATCAAGAACTGTTGGTTGTGACGAAAGCGATATGCCTGGTCAGGATTGACCTTACCATTATACGATCCTTTGAGTTTGTACATGATTGTACAATATGCACAAATTACCGC
>NC_090245.1:52808441-52850941 GCF_037325665.1 Littorina saxatilis | reverse complement strand
CCCTTTCCTAACCTAGGTGGTGGGTTCAAGTGCTAGTCTTTTGGATGAGACGAAAAACCGAGGTCCCTTCGTGTACACTACATTGGGGTGTGCACGTTAAAGATCCCACGATTGACAAAAGGGTCTTTCCTGGCAAAATTGTATTGGCATAGATAAAAAAAAAAATGTCCACCAAAATACCCGTGTGACTTGGAATAATAGGCCGTGAAAAGTAGGATATGCGCCGAAATGGCTGCGATCTGCTGGTCGATGTGAATGCGTGATGTATTGTGTAAAAAAAAATCCATCTCACACGGCATGAATAGATCCCTGCGCCTTGAGTCCGAGTCTGGAGATACGCGCGCGATATAAGACTTCATATAATAATCATAATCATAATCTCTCTCTCTCTCTCTCTCTCTCTCTCTCTCTCTCTCTCTCTCTCTCTCTCTCTCTATAAATCAGTTTTCATGCACAAGATCCTACATGACCAAGCACCCGAATATCTAACTCACTTGTTTCAATCAACACCTTCTCGGTATTCCACTTTCAAGCATAATCTGGCCTGCCCGAAGCCACGCATTGACATATTTAAAACTAGTCTTTCATACTCGGGAGCTTATGTCTGGAACTCCCTACCTACATGCTTAAAATCGACCAGTAACCTTAAAACATTCAAAACACATCTGCAAAAATACATTCAAACATCACTTTAATGTAATGTGCCTGGTTGCTCAAACGTATGTGTGCCTTTTATCCTTCTGAAAATGTGCATGTATGTGTCTTGCGTCAACTTGGTGTGATAAGAATACATTCTCGTGTATTACTCCTTCTAGTATCTAAGATAGTATTACTGCATTTTATATTGGCATGGTGATTCCTTCATAATCTAAGATGGTATATATTAGGTCATGAACGGGTTTTTTTATTTTTATTTTATTTTATTTTTTTTTTTATTTTTTTTTAAACTTTGCTACCTGATCCTTTATTTGGTTAGTGTGTCGTGTTATGTTGGCTTGCCTTATAAGTTAGTTGATCTTCTGTGTGTGTGTGCGTGTGCGTGTGCGTGTGCGTGTATATATATGTGTGTGTGTGTGTTCTGATAATGTATGGTTGTATATCTGTATATCACATGTCGATAAAAAATGATCTTATTCTTATATTACTATTATTGCGTGTGTCTGCGTTTCATCATAAAAAGTTTGTTCCTATGTATTCCCATTTCGATTATAACCATTTTGCTTAGATCAGGACTAGCTGTAAGAAAGGTCCTACGGACCTAATGCTATCTTTCCTGTAATAAAGTTCAATGTTTCAATGTTTCAATGTTTCTCTCTCTCTCTCTCTCTCTCTCTCTCTCTCTCTCTCTCTCTCTCTCTCTCTCTCTCTCTCTCTCTCTCTCTCTCTCTCTCTCTCTCTCTCTCTCTCTCTCTCTCTCTCTCTCTCTCTCTCTCTCTCTCTCTCTCTCTGAATGCGTTTGTATGCGCTTCTGTGTGTTGTCTCTTGAGTTTTACTTATTTTTAATTTGATAATGATTTTTCTTTGCTTTTATTATTGTTTCTTATTTGTGCTTCGTTTATCGATACAACGTCTTGTGCACGGGTCAAAATGTGTGTGTCAGGGGTCGTTTTACTTGAACTTGACGTTCGTGTTTCTCCGAACGTCTGTGTATCGAAACACAGATACACGCACTCCATGACTCTGTAAGAAGACAAAACATATCGCTAGGTTTCATTTGTTTTTGATGAATGTATGACCTTTCATGAAGTAGTTTTGTTTTTTGTTTACTTTTGCCAGTTTGCCAGTTCGTTTTTGGAACTTTGCAAAGCAGTGTCGTGTCGTCTGTTTAGGTCTGGGGAAACACCAATGAAAAGAGCCGAAGAATCCCCGAGCGTTTCTATTGGGTTTGCTTTTGATTATCCATGTATAACCTGCTTCCTGCAACTATGGTAACCGGGGATTTATTGTCTGGGGAACATGAGATTTATTTCACAGGTGCTTGTGAATGAAAACTCGTGAAAAGGATGACAATATCGTTTGTTTCGTTTTTTCTCCCCCTTTAGTGAAAGGGTAAATCTATGGAACAAATCCTAGAGCAAATCTTGGTGCCTTACAATACTTTCTTTCTTTCTTTATTTGGTGTTTAACGTCGTTTTCAACCACGAAGGTTATATCGCGACGGCCTTACAATACTATCAAATATAAAATGCATACACACAATAAACAATCATTATACACGATGCAAACAAAAATATATCAAAGTAAACTATCAATTATTCATCAAATGATCAAGTTTACAAATCAAATAGTAAAATGTATTCAACCTCTGTCTTCGTGCATGTGTCTGCATGTTCCGGTGGGCGTATGGAGGTGCGCCAGCCTTACATAATTATCTGCCCTTCAAAACAGTGCTTTTATACCGCCCATCATTTTGAAAGACCTGAAGCTTCGGATTTGTATAAGCCGGACGGTTTAACACCCTAAAACTATTTCAGAACGGCACCTACGAGGGCTGTTCCATTATTAGTTAGAATCCAGGCTCCTGGCAATATGGCGTTAAATACAAAATCATGCCGTCAAATAATAGACTATCGTGAGGCTTGACACAAAAAAATGAAGTTCCAGAGTTATGTCGTTTTCATATGGTCGACTCGGGAAGATACTCACCGCGCAATGTATGAGATTGCGTCATGAAGCTCAAATTCGCGATTTCGGAGCCATAACTTACAATAACTACAAAATAAGGGTTAAAAGAGGCCGATCTGCATGAAAGTGTGATGAAATGTTTTAGGATGAACGCTCTTTGTAGAGCCGTGGTGTAAAACTGGTACAGCAATTTCAAACCGGGTAGACGGAGCCTCGAAAATGATACCCACCCTGGTCTACTCATTTCATTCGTTATCCTCGAAAACATTGGCGCTGTTGAACAGATAATAAGAGAAGATCACTTAATTATAATCAGGGAGATGCAATATGCCCTTGGCATTAAAAGCTCTGCATTTGAAAAGATCTTACACAAATATGAATGGCCCCAAAGCGATTTGCCGGTTGGGTACCACATGAACCCAGTGACGGGAAAAAGAGGGGTAGGGCAGAGTGTTGCCTGACAATACTTGAAAAAATCAGCAATGGCTTGTCCAAATCAACATGGAATATCGTCAGTGGTGACAAAACCTGGATTAATTAGCTCCACTCTGAAACCAAACAACTGTCGTCTGTTCGGGTGTTTAACCAGGTGACCCAACACCTGCCAAGTTCAAATAACAAGAAGCCCTACAAAATATTTGCATCTTTCGTCGCTAGATCAAGGCATTTATACACAGTGACTCTTGAGGACATGCATACAGTCACGTCTGACTGCTGTGTCCACCACTAATGGTCGAAAATATTCGAGGCTTGGCACAAACACCGTCCAAACACAGGTATTCGAGGTCTTATGCTGTAACATGACAACGCACCTGTCTATACTGCCTTTGCGACAACAGATTTCTTTGTACGAAAGGGAGCACTGCTGCCGGTTGCATCCACCCTATTTTCTTGACATCTCCCCATGCTAGTTCAGTCTGTTCTCGGATTTCAAGAAATAGCCGCAGAAACACGGGTAGAGACCCCTGAAGACTCTGTCCGAGCCTTCACGAAGGGCATACCAGGTATTAGCTGATGTCACGTGGTCCCAGGCCAGAATGAGAACGTTTGAGAGGATGGCCAGTTGGGTGTCGGCTGGGCAAGGATTGGTCTAGAAAATGGCCTGGTTAGATTGTTGGTATGTCTTTCCGTTTCTGAGATTCTAAATAATTATGGAACAGCCTACGTACGTCTGCTGTTCCCAACTTGTTTGCAGGAAGGGCTCGAATATTTCAGTCGCACTTTTGGTCCTTGTTTAAAAAAAACAAGAAATGTATGTTATCGGAACGTTTAATTCACGACAAACCAAAACGTTGCATTCTTTTTTTTATCTTTTATTATTTTTAAGTGTTTGTCTGTCTGTCCACTTCAAAGACCACCGGCACGGTTGGCCTAGTGGTAAGGCGTCCGCCCCGTGATCGGGAGGTCGTGGGTTCGAACCCCGGCCGGGTCATACCTAAGACTTTAAAATTGGCAATCTAGTGGCTGCTCCGCCTGGCGTCTGGCATTATGGGGTTAGTGCTAGGACTGGTTGGTCCGGTGTCAGAATAATGTGACTGGGTGAGACATGAAGCCTGTGCTGCGACTTCTGTCTTGTGTGTGGCGCACGTTATATGTCAAAGCAGCACCGCCCTGATATGGCCCTTCGTGGTCGACTGGGCGTTAAGCAAACAAACAAACAAACAAACAAACAAACTTCAAAGACCGCTGGGTCGAAGATCTGCGAATGTAACGTTTTGTTTTGTCATAAATTAAACGTTCCTTGGAACGTTAGCAGTCTATTTGTTTTTGGATCCCTGTTTAAATTCAACTGACGTGGAGTTTTTGCATTGGAATATTGTTTGACAAGGTTCTTCAACCGGGAAAGGTTCACAGAGAGTCTTTGTGGAGGGGGACGGGATAGATGACGAGGGGGAAGGGGGACGAGGCGAGGCTTGGGATGTGGATAAAGAGAGAGTTATTTACCCTGAGAATCTGATACATCTCAATGTTGCAAGAAGAACCAGGAACCTCAGAAAACAGCAACAGAAAAAGGACACAAAAACACCCCCTCTACACCCCCCCCCCCCACCCCCACCCCAACAAATGATGTCTTGTTGCTCCAATGTTGATCAAATGCCAAAAGTGGTTTTTTAACGTATTGTCACAGATACAGAATGTAGGAGACAGCGTCAGAAAAAGACAGCGCAGCATCGCAGAAATCTACCGTACAGTTGTACGCACGGTGACATTTCCCTTCAGTGTCCCCCTCCCATTACAAGTACATCAAGTAAGCTTGCACACGATACGGAGCGGGCAAAAGACAAAGGAGCAACGTTTTGCAGGCAGTGCCGAGTTCTTTACTTTTCCCGAGAGAGCGACAACAGAGAGGAGCTGGATGGCTGTGTGTTCTACCTTTCCTCGGCTTTATTGATTTTAGCCACTGTATCTTATTGCAGGAAACTACTGATTTCAACCAGAACATCTTGTTTCAGGCGCTGAGCTCTGTTGTCTCTGTGATTTTCTGTCCCTGTCTCTCTGTGACTATCTGGTTGTTTTCTGTCTCCCGGTTTCTCTATACATCTCTCTGAATCTCTCGGTTTCTCTATACATCTCTCTGAATCTCTCGGTTTCTCTGTTCTTGGCTCTGTCCTTGTCTCTGTCCTTGTCTCTGTCTGTGTCTGTCGGTCTGTCTGTCTGTCTCTGTCTCTCTGTCTTTCTGTCTGTCCGACTCTATCTGTCTCTATCTCTCTGTGTCTGTCTATCTGTCTGTCTGTCTCTCTTTCTCTCTCTCTCTCTCACACTCTCTTTCTCTCTCTCTCTCTCTCTCTCTCTCTCTCTCTCTCTCTCTCTCTCTCTCTCTCTCTCTCTCTCTCTCTCTCTCTCTTTCGCACGTGTTTGTTTGAACATAATGTATTATGTAGAGAAGACCCTCATTAAGCGAAGCCTAGATGTAAAAAGTACACTTATATGAAATGTTATACTTCATTGCATCCAGGCGCACTTTGTGTGTGTGTGTGTGTGTGTGTGTGTGTGTGTGTGTGTGTGTGTGTGTGTGTGTGTGTGTGTGTGTGTGTGTGTGTGTGTGTGTGTGTGTGTGTGCTTTACGCAGTATCTCAAACTTAGAAAAATGTCAATTCCGTGGGTCAATGTTATATTTCTTTGCATAGAACAAGAAACTCTCAAGCAAGTTGTGACAACAGAAAACTAACCTACTTTTAAATACAGTAAGTACCATCTCAGCGCTTGAAACGCAAAATATTTCTGTCAGTTCAGCACAGATCATAAGCCCTTCCTTCTCCATCAGTTATTGTCCGTCTTGCAAGTTTCAAGTTTATCGGTCCTTGACGTTCTGAAATCGAAAAGGACATTTGATCTGAAGATTAATGAGGCCCATGTCTTCGATTTAATCGCCGCAATCGTGCCTCTTTCTGTCCTTTATACTTTGTCGCCTCTTCCAGTCTTACAAGATTCAAGAACTTGAAGTAATACCCCCATTCCACTGAGCCGTTCTCGCTTACGTTCTTGTTACGATCAAGGTCGGCTGACACAACAATCGAACGCTACGAAAACGGTCATTTTTGACGTATTTGCGCTCCAATAACATTCTGTTAACGATCGTAACGATGCTGTACAGTTCGCATACCGACCATAGAGCGTATCCATGGCGATTCAACACCGTTCTCTAACGTTGTCATTCCGATTATGCACCGTTCAAAGTGATCCGATACCGTTCGATTACCGAGTCAACCACTCTTGTACCGTTGTACACAGATCTCTTCCGTTCTATTAACAACCCTACAACGACTGTAGCGTGCAGATAACGTTCCATTCGCGTTCTGTTACCGTTTATTGTAAGGATTTGCCAAGTTCTATAAAAGCAGAGACCAATTCTATCAATATGCAGTTGCTTGCTAGACATCAAGATGGAAGGAGATCAGTTCTTTTTCTTCTTGCTGATGCAGCACAATAACTTGCATTTACGCCAGCTTGCCCTTGTACAAGAACTGATGAGGAGAAGAAGACGAAGACCCCCAGCATTTTGGGTGAGACCATGGCTGACTGCCCAAAGGAGACTGATGTACGGACACTTTCATTGTCTCATGAGAGAGCTAAGGATAGAAGACACCGCATCCTTCTTCAACTTCATGCGAATGGAGCCCCAGATGTTCGATGAGTTGGTTGACAGACTGTCTCCTAGGATCACTCTGCAGGATACCAACTGTAGAAAAGCCCTGGAGCCCGGCCTCAAGGTTGCTGTTACCCTGAGACACCTGGCCTCTGGTGACCGCTACCCCAGCCTCTCATACGCCTTCAGAGTTTCACGTCACACGATTGCCAAGTTTCTTCCACTGGTCTGTCAAGCGATAGTGGACGAATACAAGGATGAGGTCATAGCATGTCCAACCACCGCAGAGGAATGGCAAGCCATTGCTGATGAATTTGAGAGAAAATGGAACGTCCCTCACGCTGTCGGTGCCCTTGATGGGAAACATGTGGCTATTCGGAAGCCTCCCCAGTCTGGAAGCCTCTATTACAGATTTTCTTGAGCCCTTCAGCAGTTTTCCGTACCTGGTACGAAGGGAGTCGTACCAGACTTCTAAGTCGGCCTTGTCACGGTCCATCCTGGCTGCCTGCTCGTTCGATGCTTTTTCTCTCAGGTGTTTGTTGTGATAAAGTTTTTTCTTTTTGTCATATAGAAACTGGTTTTCTCTGAGGAACTCCAACATCAAGTCCTCTTCATCTTCTGTGAGGTTCGGTCGAAAACGCGGCTTTTTGGTGGCAATGGTCTCTTGAACAGTTGGGCTATCTGCAGATTCCACCTGCGTAATCTTCTTCTTCTTCCCTTTGGGTGGCATGTTTCTTCTTTCTTTGGTTGTTTCTTGATTGAGAGGCACACCGACTGTGATATGGATTATGCAACGACTTATTATATACAGACCTACCCGCGTCGTCTGGAGATCGGTGGAGGAGCTCTAATGGAATGGTTTGCACGGTATTAGAACCTAAATGGAATGCAACAACAACGTTAGGATCAGCTCAGGTCGTTTCGGGATCGGTATAGGAACTGTATGGAGCGGTGCGAACGGTTCTAGAACGCTACGATGACGCACTGAGAACGCTAGTGACGTCACTTCCGATGCGATAACGTTAGTGTTACCGCTCCTTTACGTTCCATTAACGATCTGAAAGTTCCGTTACCGATGTGTTTAGGTTCCGTTACCGCTCATTTTGATCGGGAGGGAAACGGCGAAAATTTGAAACATGTTTCAAAAACTCACCCGTTCTTACCGTTCCTTGCGTTCCATTAACGTTCCTTAGCGCTCCACTTACGTTCTTTCCGATCCCTCCCGATCCTTACCGTTTCCCGGCCGTTCCTTGATCGTAACGGGAACGTAAGCGAGAACGGCTCAGTGGAATGGGGGTATAATACCCCCATTCCTCACAACCGTTCTAGCTTCCGTACCCAGTCGTCCTGGGGACGGCTGCCACAACAATGAGACGCTGTGCAAACGGCCGTTTTTGGCATCTTTGAGCAGCGTCTGACCGTGTACTGGCAGCCGTCCTGAGGACGGCTGAGAACGGAAGCTAGAACGGATGTGTGGAATGCGGGTATGTCAACTCAGTGTGTGAGAGCGCAAGCGTTGCGTTACCATTGCGTTAAGTTCCATTAACGATCCATGAGTTCCGTTGCCGATGTGTTAAGGTTCCTTTACCGTTCATTTGGAACGGGCGGGGAATGGCTAACATTTTGAACGCGTTCCATTAAGGTCCCCTCCCGATCCCTCCCATTCCCATGCCGTTCCTTGGTCGCTACGGGAACGGGACCTAGAACAGTTGTGTGGAATGGGGGTTAAGGTGCAGAGCTCGCTCCTGCGCCACCATCATTCTTCTTCTTGTCGGTCACACTTATATTGTCAGGCCGGACAGCGAGACGAATGTTGCTGTCTTCTCCAGGTCTTCCTTTCCTCCGTACAGCTTGCAGTCAGTGGAGGGAGACTGCAGTTGGCCACACGGTTTTACTCAGGCTCTCAAATATGGTGCATCGCTGGAGGATGTGTTCAGTGGTCTGATCCTCTAGTCCACAGCTGCACGTAGGGGAGGGGACCTGCTTCATCTTCAGGGACATGTTGGCGTTTAGGCGGTTATGCCCAGTGCGGAGTCGCCATCATCGTTCAATCATGTTGCAGTATCTTTACTTTTCCATGGGATAAAAAGCATTTTGCCACTTGGACAACATAGCAACAATCATCAGCTTAGGAATAGTAAATGACACTTACAAAATGAATTCAGCAAATAATTTCCACTCCGCAGAGAAAGCAGCCATGCTATTGAATGTTGGTGCACCACCGAGAAAAAGGATACCCTCAATCCCTTGTAAAAACTTGGAGAAAAGAAATGATAAAACATTTAAAACAATAATAGCACGACATTACGCACGGGAAGGTGTGCATTAAAGATACTAAAAACAGTTCGGCTGACCATCCCAAATCTGGTGAGGATTTTGCATGAGATAAGACCATCCCTCCACTTGGTCGCACGCCAAAAATGAACAGCGTTGCATGCTGAATGCTCACTGTCACTAAGGACATGTCTTGATAGCATAATTTCGTAAAAGCAAATATTGGCTTTTAAAGAAAATAATTACTAAAAAAAAAAGAATCCTACTCGTCACAGCAAGCAGTCAGTGTGTTGAATTTGTGTATATCTGACCAATAGTCTCCTGTCCGCCCATCCGACCTTCCCCTTGACCCTGCTTGTGACCTCGATGTTTGATGCCCCCGCAAGGGGCACGGTACTCTGTAAGCACCCAAAACCTCAAAGAGAGATAACTGGCGGAAACCTTCCTATTGTAGTCTCCTGTCCGCCCATCCGACCTTCCCCTTGACCCTGCTTGTGACCTCGATGTTTGATGCCCCCGCAAGGGGCACGGTACTCTGTAAGCACCCAAAACCTCAAAGAGAGATAACTGGCGGAAACCTTCCTATTGTAGTCTCCTGTCCGCCCAGCCGACCTTCCCCTTGACCCTGCTTGTGACCTCGATGTTTGATGCCCCCGCAAGGGGCACGGTGCTCTGTAAGCACCCAAAACCTCAAAGAGAGATAACTGGCGGAAACCTTCCTATTGTAGTCTCCTGTCCGCCCAGCCGACCTTCCCCTTGACCCTGCTTGTGACCTCGATGTTTGATGCCCCCGCAAGGGGCACGGTGCTCTGTAAGCACCCAAAACCTCAAAGAGAGATAACTGGCGGAAACCTTCCTATTGGAGAGATGGTTTGTTTGTTTGTTTGTTTGCTTAACGCCCAGTCGACCACGAAGGGCCATATCAGGGCGGTGCTGCTTTGACATATAACGTGCGCCACACACAAGACAGAAGTCGCAGCACAGGCTTCATGTCTCACCCAGTCACATTATTCTGACACCGGACCAACCAGTCCTAGCACTAACCCCATAATGCCAGACGCCAGGCGGAGCAGCCACTAGATTACGCTCTGTCTTTATCCTGAGCTGGATAAACAGCAGCAGCTAGGGGGTGAGTTTGCCAACACTTTAATGCAATCAATCCACAATCCCTTTTGGCATGATGTATTGAAACATTTCAAGAAATTAAGCATAAAATGTATACCAACTGAAGTAAGTGAGTTTAATGCAGAATGTATCTTTTATAATAGAAACATTGTAATTAGAAAACACACTGTATACTTTAAAGATTGGACAGAAAGGGGTATTTTCCAAGTCTGTCATTTACTGAATGAAAATGGCAGTCTATTGAATTTTGTAGATTTTCAGATAAAATTTCCTACGTTGAAGGTTAATTTTTTGAAATTTGCAGGAATGGTCAAATCTATTAAGGCATATCAGAAAAAGATAAATGTAATACAGGAGGCAAACTATGAAGTGTTAAAGCAAAAACCATGGAAAATAATATTTGAAGGAAACCATAGTGTCCAATCGTGTTTGGCCGCGGCAGACTCAGCCCCAGCTGGTGTGGTAAAATGGAATGGTATTTTTGATAACCTCAGCTGGAACAAGATCTTTTACTTATGTCATAAGACAACAGTTGATTGTCAGCTAAAATGGTTCCAGCTGAGGTTAATTTATAGGGCTTTGCCCACAAACCGCTACTTATTTCTGAGAAAAATTGTTGAATCTTCTAATTGTTCGTTTTGTAACAATGAGGAAGAAACAATTAATCATTTGATGTGGCATTGCCAGTATATTAACAGGTTTTGGCAGGAACTACAGGAACTGTTAAATAATAGTTGTTATCATGTTACTAATTTCCGGTTTTCGGAAGCGGTGGTATTGTTTGGAGTGCAGGAAAATATGGTCACTGATAAAGCCTTAGATTTTATTATTTTACTGGCCAAATTTTATATTTACAAATGTAAATGGAACTCTGAAAGACCGATGCTTCCGATATTCTTGAAATTTTTGAAAAGTAGATATTTTTTGGAAAAGTACAAGGGGGGATTAGCAGAAGATAAGTTTGACCGCCTCTGGCAACCATATTCTAACCTGGTTTCATGAAAATTGTCCAGTACTAGGCTCTACTCCTCCTCCCTAATTCGTTAACAGTATCTTGATATATATTCTGTTGTAAACTTGAATTTTGTAGGAATCAATATTATTTAAGGGTCTAGTACTTGTGGCAGCAGTCAAACGGTCCTAAACAGTGCCTCTTTAACTTTCCCCCTCTCTCTCTCTTTACTTCTCTCTCTTTTCTAGATCATTCTTTTTTATGCATGTTGTATGTATGTAAGTGGCGATGTGAACTGTGATGTAATGTATAACGTGTTGTAAAATAAAAAAATAAAAAGTAAAGGAAATGTTCATCCGTGTACTGCTTATAAATGTTGAATGTAATCCGGTTACTAGCTAAAAACAGGCCATTCCTGTCCTCTTTGACGCACTCCTGTACATATGGAACAGAGTATATAACTCGGTCGCGCCAACGCTTGCAAGTTGGAGCAAACGCCATAGTGCTGGCGATAGTTGCAGTAGTTATGCTTATCTAAGACACAAGTTTGACCATTTGGAATGCTACTGCATCAGAACCTCGGAGCGGTGTGAGAAACGGGAACTGAATGCAACAAGTTGATGGGATGAGACTAGGTTGGTCCTTTTCCTCATGAATGTGTAGAAGACTCATAGACAAGACAACAATACGATCGATGGTCACTATGACGGACCTAGCTTAGTACAGTTTTTCCTTCGTTTGGTTTTTGTTTTGTAATGAATACATGTACAAAGCATTGTTGATAACATGTTCTGTTTGATTAAGGGTATTCAGCTGGTATTTCCTTGTTTTTTTACTACCTATTTTATTCATGTTTTTATTAATTAGTTAGTGGAAGAATCTTTTGTAATGTATGTTTGATGGTGTATGCTTTTAATTAAGCGTTGTTGACTATGAATGTAGATGTAAATGCTTGTATAACTGTGTTTTAATTTTGAATGTGTCAAGCGCAAAGAGCATAATTGTAAAGTTATGATGTTGCGCTATATAAATGCTCATTTATTATTATTATTTAAGTTATTGAGACATCCCAGTGCACTAAGGGATTTATAGAGCAAATCGAGAAAATTCATTATTGAACGAAGCGCATAGCGCTGAGTTCAATAATTATTTTCGAGATTTGCTCTATAAATCCCTTAGTGCACTGGGATTGTTTCAATAACGATATTGTCAGTACCGCCATAGAAAAAAGAAGATTCCAAACGCACATTTTGCTACGCGCATTTGAATAGGCATAACTGTGTGGTTAGGTCGTCAGTGTACAGTAAGATCTACTTTTGTGTGGGGTGTCTCAAGTGTGTCGTGCTTTCGTCACACGCATTTTAATTTCTGTTGGTAAATTCCAGTGTAGCGTTAAGCTGAACAGTGATGATCTTTCAGAGAGACCTCATTTGAACTCGGAGAAAGGACTGTACTCTTCGTTATTTGCGATTCGAAACCTCCAGTCGAGGTTCGACGGATTGACTGTGCGGAGTGACTCCCCTTGAATTGACTCGAAGTCGAAGGACTCGACGGTTGCACATTTTCAAAATAAATGTGGCATATTTCTCGTGTTGTATCTTCACTCATCGGGGAGTCTGATACTAAATATGAACGGTAAGAATGCTCTGAACCCTACATGTTTTATATCCCCATCGTTTTTTAGTTCACATTTGCCCAACATGTTAATTTGCTGAGCGGGGTTTATGTCGTCTGCTACTGTGCTAGGCAAGAGCAATCGAACCACTGCAGTCTGCACTGAGTCTGCAGGCATGAGGTAATAAGTCTTATATATACGTTCTGAACCCTACACGTTTTCGATTACGATTGTTCTTGCCTTCTATCTATATATATATACGACTAGTGTCTGTGTGTCTGTGTGTCTGTGTGTCTGTCTGTGCGCGATGCACGGCCAAAGTTCTCGATGGATCTGCTTCAAATTTGGTGGGCTTATTCACAGAGACCCCGGACACAACCTCATCGATGAGATATTTCAACACGTGCTCTCAGCGCGCAGCGCTGAACCGATTTTGGTTCCACCTCAGCTATTTTGGTTCCACCTCAGCTACCCGGGCCCCCATACCGACACACCATAGCCGCTACACCACATCACAACGCCAAAGTTCTCGGTGGATCTTTTTCAAATTTGGACACCGTATTCAGCTACACCCCGGACACAATATCATCGATGAGATATTTCAACACGTGCTCTCAGCGCGCAGCGCTGAACTGATTTGGGTTTTTGTGTTCATTTCACCATTATAAGTAACTCTTCCTTATCTTCTCCAGTGTTTGGCGTTTATCTCCCTTCCTTCGTGTGGCTTTCCCGTTTGTAACTTACTATTACTATTTTTAGAATGTCACTGCGCTGTCCACTGCGCTGTCCACAACGCTTCCCTTGCACCCGTAAGTTGTTCTTACTGTCAAAGTGAAAAGGTCGAATCAATTTATAGCCACGCGAAAAATACACTCTCACCTATCTCTATATATTTATAGATACAGATATGCATATATATATACGGCTTCTCTGTGTGTGTGTGTGTTTGTGTGTGTGTGTGGGCAAAAACCTGTGTATTGTAGAGTTCTGTTTGTGATGTGGTCTAGCGGCTATTGTCTGTCTGTATGTTCTGGCATGTGAGAAGCCACAGCAGATAATATAGGGCTAAGAAATAAGCTCTAAAATTCTCAATCCCGTTTGACAGGACTTCGCCTTCAAAGGTGATTGTGGTGAACCGCCACGCTGTCTGTCTCTGTCTCGCGCCGTTCACCTCAAATTCCCGTTTCTGAGTAACTATTTTTAGAATGTCACTGCGCTGTCCAGAACGCTTCCCTTGCACCCGTAAGTTGTTCTTACTGTCAAAGTGAAAAGGTCGAATCAATTTATAGCCACGCGAAAAATACACTCTCACCTATCTCTATATATTTATAGATATAGATATACATATATATATATACGGCTTCTCTGTGTGTGTGTTTGTGTGTGTGTGTGTGGGCAAAAACCTGTGGATTGTAGAGTTCTGTTTGTGATGGGGTCTAGCGGCTTTTGTCTGTCTAAAGAAGCTGCCCAAGGCATAGGCGCCTCCGAGGTAGACCTGCCATTGTCTGCTTCTGAGATCAGTAGCCTTACAGACTTTCTTCTCTGGAGAGAATGGAGGAACAAATATATGCACAAGGCTATAAGCTCTGGCTGGCTCATTCGGGAAGCCCCATCAAAACAGATGAACACCTATAATGCATGCCCACGTGTAATAAAAAGGATTAACCGCCTAAGGGCAGAAGCTGGGAATTACCAATTTCTAGAGCTTAAATGCACCTGTCAATCCGACCTCACCATTGCTCATTTGACTTTGGAGTGTGATTTGAACTCATGCCACTTTCAACCCCTGACTCAGTTTATAAACTCAAATAGAAATATTCTGCCAAATACCTCAAAGGAAAAATTAAGCTATCTTTTAAGTTTTAATAAAGACCTTGGGTGGCAAGGTCCCAAACTTATCGCTGGACTTATGCACACGCACCCACTTGGTCCCTGGATATGAAGAGACATTGCTGCGGCTGACGCCATTGCTTCTCATACAGCTACTATATATTTTTATCAGAACTTTTAAAAATACCATTTTATATCCAAGTATCTCTTAACACCATTTTTAATTAGATGAGCGAGAGTGTGCGGGGGGCGGGAGGGTGGTGAACCACTGTACATAAAGGGAAAGTTTGTGTGCGTGCCTGTGTGTGTTCTTAATCTAAGACAAATGTCGCCAATGTTTTTACAGAGTGACGTTAAATAAACGATTTTATCATCATTATCTGTCTGTATGTTCAGGCATTTGAGAAGCCACAACAGATAATAATTATAGGGCTAAGAAATAAGCTCTAAAATTCTCAATCCCGTTTGACAGGACTTCGCCTGCAGAGGTGATTGTGATGAACCGCCACGCTGTCTGTCTCTGTCTCGCGATTCACCCCGGCGAAGCCGGGTATTCCTCTAGTGATATAATAATTCGGAAACCATTCATTTACTGAACTGATGCAGTCGTATTTCAGTGTACATAGTCTGCTACGTATGACAGAGTCAATCGAGTCAGTCTTCCAAACTGGTCTGGCTGGTACGTTATCGGAATAACACTTGTGTTTTCTGTTAGCCGCTGGGAATTGTATACTAACTCATCATTTGGTAATGTGGATGATAAGCTACATGCCACTAACACGGCATATGAGAAGAATCTATGCAAGTCGGCGAAAATTAGATGTTCAAAACACAGCGGCTTTTATTTTAGATCAGTAGCACTGTGGCAGGGGCACATGCAATCTGTCAAAAAAAACCACAACACTTCTGCTTTAATTGAGAAGCAGGGAATTTATGGTCATTTGGTATTGGGGAGAATATAAGCTACATGTCATTAATTAATTTTGAGGATGAGAGTACAGTCTCGCTTAGGCAAAGGGCGGAAGAATACGCTCTGTGGAAAAGTTAGCGCACTCCAAGAGTGCGCTAACAGTTTTAGCGCATCGCCATTAGCCAATCAACTGGTTCACATCAGTCATGTGACACCAGTACTTACTGACAATTATTATTATTATTATTATTATTATTATTATTATTATTAAACAATCACTGCAACCGAATACACACAAATAGCCCCAACCCCCTCCCGCCTGCCTGATCTCTCACCTGCAGAATCAGTGAATGAAGATTTTGTTTTCTATTTTTCTGTTTTCTTTATTTGTGTGGACGTCGTGTAGATTATGTTAAAAACATAAAAGAGAAACATCATTCCGCCACGTACCTCACTTGTCAACGTAAGAATTCTGCTGTGAATGAAAATACAGACGGATAGACAGTAATTGGGATTTATACGTGTAAAAACTGTACTACATAAGAAAACAGAGATATCCCCGCCACCTGCTTCAGTTCTCAATGGAAAAAAGCTAGGTGTGAATGAACTAAGACGGAGATAATTATTTTTATCCTACATACGTGAGAGAGACACTCGTGAGATAATAATCGTTCAAATCACACGTGTGTATATCATGTAAATGAGGTCATGTCAAGCAAGTCTGGCAGGGACCTGTTTTTCCACTGCTTATGATGCCAAAGTCACCGAGACGAACGTCATTATAGAAGAAAAAAATTGCGCTCGCTAATTACCATCGATGAAGTTTTAGAACTAACACGTCGCGCCACACTTTCAAAGTGACGTTTCTTTACTTTGACGTAATAGATTGCACGAGGCTTTAAAAAAGATCGAGGTTCCAAAACAAGCGTCTTCAATTTAGCTGCCTCGACTGCAGGACATTTTCAGAAAAATACACGTAAGTACAGTATGTAGGATAAACAGAATATACTACATGGCTTGCTGTGTCGTACCAGATTTACACTCGTTGCTTTTTCAAATAGTGAACAGCTCGCTTTCGCTCGCAGTTCAATATTTAAAAAAACAACTCGTGTAAATCTGGTACGACACACCAAGCCATGTAGTATTCTCTATGTACAGTAAACGTTCATTGCCACGCCGAGGTGATCAATCAATCAATCAATCAATCAATCAATCAATCAATATGAGGCTTATATCGCGCGTATTCCGTGGGTACAGTTCTAAGCGCAGGGATTTATTTTTTAATTTAAATTTTTTTTTATGCAATTTATATCGCGCACATATTCAAGGCGCAGGGGGTCGAGGAGAGGAAGGAGGAAAGGACACAGTCTCAGTGGTGGAGAGCCATTTTCGGAAATGAGAGTCAAACCGGTCAGTATCATCGTATTGGGGGTGTGGATGAAGATACAGACAGAGATACTTGTACAGTAATCGTCAATTGCCACACTAGCTTGAGAGTCAGACCGGTCAGTATCATCGTCTTGGAGAGGTCGGAGGCTGACAATGATGGGTAATTACGACACGCTAACACGGGGTAATCAATGTCTTATCGATCTCCCCACCTATCTTCTCTTCTCTTTCCTTTCTCCTCCCCGCCCCACCCCCAATCCCTGTCCCTCCTCAATCACAAACACCCCCCTCCCTCCCCTCCAATGTGATACCAGCCCCGACTCCTGTCTTTATTCTTTCGCTTGTTGTAGCATCCCCCCCCCCCCTTCCCTCCTCCTGCCCTCAAACTTTACTAGCTCTTCATTCCTTTTGCTTGCTGTTGCCCTCCGCCGTGCCCTCCCCCCCCCCCCCCCCCCCCCCCCACCTCACCTCCACTGCTACTACTTCCTTGACGTTGCATTATTCCCTACCTTGTGTGTTGCGGCGTTTTTTCCTCCTCAGTGTGATTGATGACATCGCTCAGAGCTTTTTGCTCTGTACTTTGTTGTTGTTGTTGGAGTTGTTGTTGTTGTTGTTGTTGTTGTTGTTGTTGTTGTTGTTGGAGTTGTTGTTGTTGTTGTTGTTGTTGACTTTTGTGTGCGTGTGTCTTTTTATGGATTTTTTTTGGTAACAGCACTTTGTCTCAGATACAATTTGGCTGAATTTAAATTGCTAACCTTTGCGCTTTCAAATGTGAGATTTTTGATTTTATCAAGTTTGAGCTGTGTTGGATGGAGGAGGGGGGGGGGGGTGTCGAGGAGAGGAAGGAGGAAAGGACACAGTCTCAGTGATGGAGAGCCATTTTCGGAAATGAGCGTGCTTGTTGTTGTTGTTGTTGTTGTTGTTGTCGTCGCCCTGACATTACCTAAAACTGAAACTAAGGACTGGAGCAGGGAGCTTATATAACCACAATAACTCGAAGAAGAATCTCACACAAGACTCTTTTTGGTTGATCATTTGCGCTTATCCCCCGAAATTATTTGAAATTAAAGTTGTACCCATAAAAAGATACTTTCAAATGAGGGGTGTGGATGGGGGTAGGGTGGGGGGTTCGTTGGGGAGAAGAACTGAATCGAATTTGATTCAGAGCAGTGTTTTGTTGGTCATTAGTTTGGATCTTCTGGAGAACTTTAGTTCGATCATTTGCAGACTCAGCAATTGCAGTAGTGGATCTGAACATCAGGCGAGTACAACAGGAACTGACAACAAAGCAAGAAAAAGCGGTTCAGCCGATCCAGGGTTGATAACACAAGTGAAGGCTTTGATAAAAAAAATAATGAAATGAAATAACAACTTAGTGAACACAGCAGTATGAATGCTGCTACCTCTGCTACCGCTGCTGCTGCTACAAACCAAGAGCAAGAACACCCGCCACCGAGAACAAGACGGAGATTAAACTCGCAAGAGGTAAAGAAAAACATCTTCAAAGTGATGTTAATCAACAATGTGCCCTTCGAAAATGACAAAAAGCGGATACAAGATATTGCTTTTGGGAAAGATAGAGGTAGGGATAGGGGGAATATTCGGGGTTGGTGGTGGTGTAGGGGTGGTTTGGAGGTGATAGAAGGAAGCGATTAGCGTGCGGTCTATTGCACAGATTCCCGTGCAGCTCTGAAAAGCGTCATGGCGCAAGAAACCAATTATTGCACAGATTGTCAGACACTACCCCCTAAGCCATAGGGGATCAAGACAGGGGTAATAACATTACAGGCGATATGATGCTTCGCTGTCGTTCACAGCGAAAGAGCCATGGAAAGGTGGCGAATACTGCATTAGGTGACCCCAATGACAGTACCGTGCACGTGAAAATCGTTTTCACGAGACTCGGTACACGCGTCCGTGTATGAGGGTCGTCTTGCTGTTGTTACGACATTGTTTCGGTATGTGCTTAATTTAAAATAAAGAACGATGTGCAAAGTGGTTTGATTTTGTGTTGTTGTTGTTGTTGTTGTTGTTGTTGTTGTTGCTGCTGTTCTTGTTCTTCTTGTTGTAGTTCTTGTTCTTGATCTTGTTATGGGGGCGAGGACGCCCCCATTCTATACGGATAGTTTCGAGGTTGACCATGGGCAGCGCCATTTTGTTGTGAAATACGTCATCAGTTTGTGTACACAGGAAGTTCAACTGGTTTTGCTCTGAGTGAACAGTTGGAGGTGACCTCTCTGGCCACAGCCCAACAGTACATGGCTGGAGGGAGTGAGAGAGAGAGGGAGGCGGGGGGGGGGGGGGGGGTGGAGGGGTAGCTGGCTAAACTCTGTGGGGTGTCCGGTGTCACTGCATGTCAGCAGGAAGAGCATTGGAGAGAAATAGAGAGGTGTACTCTTCCACACAATTTCCAAGCATCAGTTGTCACGGCTTGGGGTAGGCATTAGTGAGGGAGAGTGTGAGCTGTGTTATGTACAGTGTATTTCCGACTGAAGAGTGAAAAGTCACTGCCATGCCACATGATCGGCATGCAGTCAATAAAGCCAGACAAGATGAAAATAAATTACATGATTATGACATGCAGCTCTATCTGCTGCTATTTATTCAAACTGGTTTTCAAGCTTATTCTTGCAAAGCATCTGCACACGCTCCTCTGTGCTGTGTTTGTGTGGCTGCTTTCGGATGTCAGTGCATTGTGAGTGTGTTCACTGCCTTAAGGATTTATTTTATCTCTTCTTTTCAACACTTTTCATACAAATCATTTTCACAGAACGTTTAAAGAAGTATTAGGAGTTTATTGTTTAGCAGCCACAAGAAGTGATTAGCATATAGGCCACGGTCAAAAGATCGTGTAGGTTACCTAGCCCAAAAGTTAGGCTAGAATAGCAACTGATCAAAAGATCAGACAAAGGCTTAACAGCCTAAGTACCAGTCTGATAACATAACAACATAGACTCAATCCTGTTGTTTGTGTGTCTCTGTGTGAGTGTATGGGGGAGGGGGTGGTGTGGTCACCCCTCCCGTGACCGGACACCTGCAACTGTACGGACAGTTTTGCTGTGGCCCAAGGGTGTCCGTTCATGAGAGGGACTGCTGTGCATTGGTGCTCAGTGATTTACAAGCATGTTTTCTGTTGCTATGTAAATTCTCCTGTCTTATGTAGAACACACACACTTTGTATTACATTTTTTTTTTTACAATAATCTCATTTGGTGCTGGGTACAAATATTTTAAAAGTTTTCATGTTCATGTTATTCTCTAGTTTCACTTTTTGTTTTACGCTCGACACGTGTTTGAATCTGTATCTGTCTGCAACTGTGAGTAAGTACACCTGAATCCAACATACTAAAGAGAAATAGAGAGCTTCAGTATTTAGTCTGTACTTTAAAAAAATTGTTATTGCATGCATTTTTCTTCCGTTGTATTTTTTATGTCTTGAAAATAATAAAAATTGCTTTGAAAATGTATTGTGTACCGCAGTCAGAAGTAATGTATTACTTTTGGGAGTTTAGTAACGTGATATCAGTTTTCAATTGTTCGTTCACTTATATTGCTTTCAGATTTAACACACAAGAAACAGCAGCACGGTTTTCGTTGCGAAAAAGAGCATTGGCAGTGCTACGCGATCGAATAGACCTTTTTCACTTAAATTTTGGCGCATGCGCTGTGAAGTTTATTGTCAGATCTACCGGAACAAAGGGGCAAAAGGAAAAATCGACAACGAGGCTTGGTGCAAAGTAAAGTGCGGAGACGACGAGACAAACTGTTGTGTTTACAACTGCAAGTGCAACAGTGGAATCAATGAAGAAAGAGAAATACGGTGGACAGAATTTGTCATTGTATGGCTTTCCGATGGGTGCAATTGCGAAGGCGCAACAGCGAAGGACGCGATGGGTGCAAGCAATCCGACGACAGGGGTTTGTCGTGCCATTGAAAAGTCTGCTCGCGTCACTTCGTGTCTGGCAATGGCACGGCTATCAACGATGCCAACTCCTTTGACTTCGTACCCACCCTTAATCTTGGATTTGAGAGAACATCAAGAACAAGTGACTCTAGCAGAAGGACAAGGTACTGGTCGGAGACGTGACTTTGTCCGCTCAGTGAAGGCCGACGACAACTCGGCAAGCGGTTTTGCTTCCACCCCCCATAGTGGGGCTCCTATGTTGCAAAATCATTCAAATCATGCAACAAACACCAAATTTAGCAAATATGAAGAGTTTTATGTGCTTAACAAAACCTGATACAGAGCCACCGCGAAAAATTAAAAAATGGGTAGTTTTTAAACAATTTTTCAAAATGGCCGCCAGTGTAAACGGTTGGGTATGTTAGGCATATTTCACTTCATGTGATTAACAGCAAATTTGGCGTAAATGGACATTTGCTTTTGCTTAACAAAACCTGATACAGAGCCACCGTGAAAAAATTAAGAAATCAGTAGTTTTTTTTAACAATTTTCAAAATGGCCGCCAATAAAAGGGTATTTAGGCATTTTTTATGCTACAAGACATTCTCTTGCAATAGAAACTAACACAAAAACATTTGTAAACAAAACAATACATGTTGTGTTGGTGCAGAGAATTATTGGACGGTGTGGGTGGCAGGGTTGAAGAATTTGTGGATTACCTAAACTGTGCAAAAATAAATATATTGCACCAATTTTCATACCAAAACGAAAACATTCATTCCTGTGCTGTTGTATTCAATGTATGCTATTGAGGGCACTCAACTTGGCTAACTGGAACACTTTTAAGATAAAAGGTGGCCTTTACATGGGTTATTTGACCGCCGCCCAAATAAGGGTACCCCCAAAATAAAACTGATAAAAATGTAATGTATCAACTCAAAAGTCGACTAAAATTCATAATCGCTGTATTTCGAAAACGTTGTTTGTTCTCATGTGTTTACACAACTAGCACATTCTGGCAAGTGTCTATACTCAAAAGAAACTTTGGCAGTACTTGAAACAACCATCTGTCATATATATATATACATGCGAAGTCAAAATTATGTGGGATGTAACGTAAGTCAACAAACCTGTGGCAGTTTTTAAAATATTATTTCGTGAAGATTTGAAAGTGTACTCAAACGGTTGAACTACGCCTCGTGTGTAGACACACATTCCTGAAAGTTTCAACGCAACCCACTTGGTCATTGCTAAAATACATGGATTTTAGTTGACTTGGGTATCCCTCAAATTTGACACATAAACATCTCATCCGTGAGATCGACACATACATCAGTAGGTACAATGGCACAACACTAGAAATATGCAAGATGGCGAAATAAAACAACCTGTTCTGGATGGATAATCAAGTTGACTTTCTCTTCGTATACAACAGTGACCCAGTTGTGCCTCAGGAATTGTCGTCGGCTTTTTAAAAGGTACCCGAAGTTTTTGTCACATCTCTTTGTCACGTCAAGGGTATCCTTATTTTGACGGCGTAAATGATGATGTAAAAAAAGAATTTGCCAGATAGCGAAGATGCGAGCCTTTAATGGCATAGACAGTTTGAATAAAATGACACAGGAATAAATGTTTGAGTTGGGGTATGAAAATGGGTGCAATAATATTTTTGCACAGTTTAGATGCTGACAGTTTTCACAGGCATGCAAGCACATTTGCAGAGAGCTGTGCTCTGCAGTCCTTCTTAGCAGCATTTGCAGCGTTTTGTTGTACAGCTCTTCTTGCAGGCACACCTCATGAGTTCTCGGCACACGCTGGATACCTCTTGAAAGCTCGTCCAGAATGACTCCCACTTTCCAGCCTTGAACTGCCAGCCCACAGAGTTGGGAAGTCTAATAGGTAGATGGCTCTTCTCAATCTCATGTCCTGCAGCAGCACCTCACTTGTAAGGGGATTATGGTCAATTTGGCAGCTCTTTTTACTGAAGAGGTACCGTCTAGCACTGTTTACACCCAGTACGTTGCTGGTTTTGTCCTACAAATGTACACCAAAAAGCTCTTGTGCTGTCCTGTCAGTGGTACTCAGCTTACAAAGAGGAGCAGACAACCTGAAGAAAGTTTGAGTGACGTCTTCAAATGCTTGCCATACTTCCCAAGCCTTCTGTTTCCCCAATACCATTGAAGAACGACATAGTGTCCCAGCCTGTAAGGCTATGCAAAATGGGCAGACAGGGTGACTTCTCTTGGCCAATGGCTTTGGCAATGTGGCGATACACTTCACGAGCAGAAAAAACCGCAACACAGCTGGAATGAGAAGCAGACTGTCTGGCCTCCTCTACATCCATGGTGCAGGAAATCAGCCTGGGGTACCCTTCACACAAAAGATGAAAAGTGACATTTTTATTTGAATGTATTTGAATAATGTTTACTATCTCAGAGAGTCGGTCAAAGCCGGGTTAGCAAGTCTTCACACAACAAACCAAAATGAAAGACAATTTTATTTCATGAATTCGTATAATTCTTACTGTTTCAGGTTAAAAAACAAACAAACACAGTTTCCAGTGACCCAACTGATTCTGGAATCTTTCTGACCGCTACATTTATTCGCTTCAAACAGTCGCTAACAGAATGTTGACCATAGTGAGGGTACGTTAAACCCATCAAATTCACAGAGGTCGCTTACAAATGATGTGCAAACATGTTCCAATTAATACAAATAAAAAAATCTTACTGTTAAGCTAGACGGGATGTATTAGGTAACAAACCTTGATACAGTAGTACTAGTGAAATCAGCTCCCTTCTGTGGCACCGGAATAATTGCAGAACGCTTGTTCCCAGGAACCGGCATGTGGTGTAACTCTTGTATATATCCTGTAAAAATAAAATTCACACCAATGCACGGTCAACTTAGAATAAGCAAAAGGATGAGAAACAAGCAACAAACCAAAATTGTAAAACTCAAAGAGCGGTACCTCTTCATTTTTCAAAACCACTTATCTCATTTGATTAGCATACACTGTATGCTTTTGTCTGTTACCTACCGTCTTTGAAAGTTTGATCACAACACTGTAAAGACATGGGGAGTGGAGTGTTTTTATCTCCAGTTTGACTCTACCCCTCCCCACTTCAGCCGTTTAGAGACTTATGGAAGTCCTTAACGTAGGCAGGACTAATTATCATACCATGAACAATCTCTTTCTCCTCGCCTTTTATTCAAAGTTCGTGGCGATCATGATTTCCTTACTTGTAATCAACAGATAGATCTAGATCTATCAGCATCACAATCCAGCTAATGAGCTATTGCAAGATTAAACAAAGTCTCTGCATTTCAGCGCTTCACCCGATGAATAACAGACCCCAGGGGAGAATTAAACAGTAAAATGATGTGACATTGGTGAATGGATGCGTATTCTTGAAAACTTACCTTCAGAAACGTTGTTTTCGCTCAAATCAAAACACGCAATGTTGCGGAGGCCGCCATCTTGAATTTTCATGCTGCGGATATATAACATTCTAAAAACGATCAAATTAAATACCAGAACACAAAAATACCCATAAGAGTATTTATGTCATGCATGTATTATCAGCAGACAACTTCTGGTGCATGGTAAACCATTGAATTTTACATTTGCTGAGTTGGGAATATTTACTGCTGAGCGCTTTTGGTACAAACTTCGTCTGCTGTAAATGCAGCCTTTTATTCCCTATCAAAAACAAAAAACCCGATTTCTGAAGTGGCTCTGTATCTGAAATCCCTTAAATAATTATAAGGAACAATATCACAAAGTATGATGTTTGTTGCAAGATGTGAATGATTTATTAGTGCGTCTGCAACATACGAGCCCCACTACCAGTGTCAACGCTGAAAATATCATCGGATCTGGAAGAGACTCAGAGCCAAGTAAGCTTTGTTTGTTTTTATCAATTTATGATCTGCTGACTTCAAATTGTCTTCCTACATCAGTGTATAAGAAATGTAAAATGAATCGGCAGCCCAAAACGGATGCATAGGAAGGGTCACGAAACAATTGCAAGATTTTAGAGAACAAACAAACAAGATCTAGACATATGTCGACAAGCCGCGTGCATGTGTTCTGCGCGAACTTAGAATCCGGTTTCATTCTAGAATGGACCGGGTCCAGGTTGGAATTCTAACCCTGCGCAAGTACAGGGGTGCCATTCTAGAATGAAACCCTTGAATAAAGGGGGCCGTAATGTTTGTAGGTAAGACAGAGTTGTCTTCCCTTGAATTATCTCCACCTGCACCTTCCCTTTGATAAAATGGGGCTGATTTGTCTACCCCTGAAAAAAATCCTTTGGCGATCTTGCGATGTCATGTCATGTCAAGAAAGTTGACACTCCTGAGTAGCCTACGCAATAAACAAAGGCAGACCATAGCAAGGGGGACTACCAGGGCGGTAATGTTTGCAGGGCAGTTGTTTTTGTGATGAGAGCCGGTTGCGGCCGCTTGCAATGTCAGCGCTGTCTCCCTCTCGGAAATGTCCGGTTTTTTTGACAATTTTTTTGACAGACAGACAGACAGACGGTCAGACCGACTAACCGACAGACAGACCAACAGAAGGACAGAGTGAGTTATAGAGCTGTTGTCACAGGTTTAAAAAAAAGTTGACATTATATCTTCACAATTCAGAAGACCAACTTCATGTATATGAATAAGATTAAAAGTTACAAGCGAGATCGGCAAAACACTGTCAGTCCGGAAATTTCCGTTCGTAGCGATCAGTGCTGAGTGTCTCTCAAAATCGTAATCACTTTCAGAACATCACAATCCCAATTCACGATGTCTTTGAGTAAAGTGTAAAAAACCCGAGAAAAAAAACCCAACCAAACACACAAAAAACAAAAACAAACAGAAAATCCACATTTGTGGCTTTGGCTGTGTGATAGTCTAACTGAAATGACTATTCCAACTTGGACCCAAATTCCAACCTTGCGCACGGCCGATTCTAGAATGGACCAGCAACAAGGGTTTCATTCTAGAATGGCACCCCTGTACTTGCGCAGGGTTAGAATTCCAACCTGGACCCGGTCCATTCTAGAATGAAACCGGATTCTAAGTTCGCGCAGAACACATGCAATCAACCAGAGATCTGTTGCTACAGTATCTCTGAATCAACCGACTCTTGAATCGAGAAGATTAAGGAGGTTACTTGATACAGATAGTGATGCAGTTTTCAAGACATCGATAAAGCTCATGCTGAATCATTTTTTTTATTCCCAGAAATGTACCATTGAATTGATGCAACAACAAAAATAGCACTAGATTTCTACAATTTTGATTTTGCATAGAACACTCCAAAATAATTTCCGGGGAGCATCTCCCGCACCCCTAAGTTTTTTTCAATTTCAGGAGTTATTTCCCTCAGGTATTTTCATGCTTAAATGCTGTGAGTGTGATGCATGTGTAATCTGATAACAAGATCATTGATGCTAATTATATTGCTAATGTATACATTTGATTTTGTATTTACAGAAGCAGCCATTCCTTTGCCCTCCGCATCTAGTGAGAGCTTAGGACCAGGGCCAGATCATGCCTTTGCAAAGAGGGACACGAC
Organism: Littorina saxatilis; assembly: GCF_037325665.1. NCBI lineage: Eukaryota > Metazoa > Mollusca > Gastropoda > Littorinimorpha > Littorinidae > Littorina > Littorina saxatilis. The sequence goes on along the minus strand of NC_090245.1, from coordinate 52,824,655 downwards.
TACATGTGAGGGTATTGTTATTGGAACACAGACTACCTCAAGTTGGCAGAGCTGCAGATGATAATTACATAACAGGCCTCTGTGATTAATCGTCTGACTGAAGATGTTTCTGGCTTGAAGAAAGACAACATGAAGGTGAAGGAGAACATACGCTCTTTTTCTGTTGATTCTCTACTGAAAAATGACACTGCAGTATGGTTTCACACATATGGTGATCTTTCGGTATGCATGTACCTACTTCGTAAAAAAGGCAGGTCTACATTACTGGGTTGATGAGCTGCCAAAGGCCACATCACTCCAAAGAGCAAGAAGCTTATTTTGTCATGTAATGGTTTATATAATTTACTCTGGTACTGTATAGAATAAAGGGCCCATTATCAATCAAATCTCTGGTCTGGTCTGAGTTTGTTTCATCAATGATTGTATGTGAGCTTACGAACATAACGATTCCCACTTTAAATAAATGCGATCAAGTTAATTAGGTAGACAACATGTCAAGAGACGTTTATTCCTTATTTCTTGTTATAATTGAAGGATATTATTATGCAATATACTGCTTTGTTTTTTAAAATGGCTTCAAATTGTCTCCCTTGTACCGACACTTCAGTACACAATTTGTGCATTCACTTGAGTTATTTCGTAAAGAAAATTACCCCCCAAAATTATTCAAAACAGTCTTTGACATATCTACAGTTTAATTAAAAGAAAAACTGTATTTTATTTTAAGTGATAAATAAATATAGACAAATCTTGGGACTGTGCACAAACTGATCGGCTTGAACTCAAAAGTCGCAGCCAAGAATCTTCTGCAACTTTTGAGTTCAAGTCTGTCAGCTTGTGCACGGTCCCACAATCAGTTCAAAAAGAATTTTCCTTGATATAGCCTTGAAAAAAAAAAGTAAGTAACAAATTTTGTACAAACAAATTTGTTCAAGGGAGACAATTGGAATCATGTTTTTTAAAATCGGTGAATTGCATTATAATTTCCTCCAAAAAATAACAAATAACTGTGAAATAAATTGGAAAAAAGTGCTAACATTATTACCTTGATCAGATCGATGTGTATGACAAGGAATTTCTATGTTTGCTGATTTGGTTGTCCGGTAATGACTTTCATGCACAGGGCTTCTAAATTCACTCGCTCAAACGCTCATGTCTGCACCAACATTCACACACGTCCATATTCATAAGGGATGGTGACAACACGCTCTTGAACAACAAACATGGCACAAAACGAATGAACATTTCAAACATTTCGCTATTGAATGAAATCATCAGTACTTGGATATCAAATCATAAAACATCTCACAAAATACCTCCTTGCCATTCCGAAGTTGAAGAAGAATACAGTCCGGCATTACACACACTACACTTTCATCACTGAGAATCGCTGTTCACAACACATGTCCTCGGCTCTGATACGTTCTCCGAATAATACACACAAGTCATGGATGATGGTATAGTCCGTACGAAGCCGAAACACTTCTTAGTATCCTCTGACACAAGTTCTTATCAGCTTCCACAATCTTCTGTCTTAACTGCAGGCATTTAAAAAATTAAACCTGAACTCACACACAGAGGTGACAGCACTACGTACCCTCCCTCGCTGTAAACAAAGTACTGATTTTACCTGTCCATATTGAAACTACATACATTTTTCACTTGACAGAACAGTTAACTGTTGCTACCAACTTAATTAACTGGTATTGGAAAAAAATATCACACCTTGAAAACCCTAGTTCAGTATATCATAACTATATGCAGCCTTCAAACGGTTGGTACCGGTTGTTGAAGATCTCTTAGTCGCGCTTCCTTGCATCCGGACTTCTTGGTCAAACTTGAGGCCTTGAAGTTGAAGAGTCGTCCGGGGAAACTTGTCTTGTCTTGAAGCATACCTGAAAATGAAATTATTTTTTTTACTTGACACTAAAGCAAATCTTATGCTGGGTACAAATGCTAAAACAAGTTGCGCCAGTCTGTCAAACATGTATAACGATACTGAACGCAGTACATTTCACAAGGACAATGCTTAGCTGAAAACCAGCATCCACGTCGAATAAGGTAAATGGCAACCCAGCATAGCGCAGTAGCAAAACTGTCCCTCAGGAAATCACGCTTCCCTGTGTTTAAAACAAATCTGTTTAACTTTCTAAGCTTGTAGCCCTGAAAGTCAAAAAATTATGCACTAGCCTCTGGCTAGTGATTCTGAAAACGTACCAGCCAGAGAGCAAATTTTACGAACCAAACCAACAATTTGATTCAGCATCTTCACTCGCATTTGGCGAGTAGATGAACACTTCTACTCACCAGTTGCATGCTTCTACTAACTATGGCGAGTAAAATACTTGCCACTTTCACTGTTTCAGGGCTGGTTTGTTTTTAACCTAAACATAATGTTGTAGTTTTCCAGAAATTGCTCTACACACAAACATACACCACCGCCCTGGTCTCTTGACTAAATGTAAAATGCATAGTTTGTTGATAATGCACTTTATAAATATCACTGTTTCTCTTTCCCCAGTCTTGTAGCTGTTGTAGTTGACAAGCTCTATATTTTAACTTTGAGACTTATGTTCTGAAAAAAATAGATCACACTCTGATGTAAACCTCTAGGTAATGCAACCCTAATTTCCTTAATATTAATTATTATACACACTTACTTAACAATTTGTATGTCATCGAGAGCAGCTGATGCAGTTTTCATGGCAGCATACCCCTTCCACATACATTTGTAGTGTGTACAAGTTTTGTCTGCTGGCACAGTGTCGATTCCTTCAGCCATGTAGTGTGAAGCAGCAAAAAGTGTGGCGGCCACATGGTTGCAAGACTGTCCTTTCTGTGTAAAAACAACAACACACATTCAAATTCCGTTTGTGTCATCTTGATTTTCCTTAGCCTGCTAATAACAATTAACTTTATCTTTCCTAGGAATTCCTACAGAGAGCTTGTAGGCGCATGCTGTTGATATCTATATGTAATACTAGAATGAATACCCGCTTCGCCGGGTAGACGGCTTCGCCGGGAAGAAGTACTTAGAGCCGTACGCCGAACTATGGACCCGCCAAGCTTAGGTCCCTCCCAGATTCGTGGAATGGGAACAGCACGAAAATGATTCAGTGGCCATAATGCCATTCCTGACCATATCGAGTCCCATCCTTGTCGACGAATGTAACCGTGTTAATCACCTTTGGAGGCGAACTCCACTCAAACAGGACTGAGCAAGTTATGGCTTCTCAAAGGAAGGCCAGTACATAAATTTACACAAAAGCCGCCAGACCACATCACAAACAGAACTGAAGAATGCACAGGTGTTGCTTACATAGAGACACACACACTCACACACACACACACACAAACACAGAGAAGCCGTATCTATAGAGAGATAGATGACAGTGTATTTTTCGCGTGGCTATAAATTGATTCGACCTTTGCACTTTTACAGTGAGGATAATTTACGGGTCCAATTTACGTTCTGTACACTGCGTTGACCTTCTAAAAATAGGTAACAGTAACAGAACGCCGGGAATATCCGAAGACGCTCAGCGCAGTGGACAGCGCAGTGTAGTAACTTACAACTGAACGGGAAAGCCACACGAAGGAAGGGAGATAAACGCCAAACACTGGAGAAGATAAGGAAGAGTTACTTATAATGGTGAAATGAACACAAAAACGAAAATGAGTTCAGCGCTGCGCGCTGAGAGCACGTGTTGAAATATCTCATCGATGATATTGTGTCCGGGGTGTAGCTGAATACGGTGTCCAAATTTGAAAAAGATCCACCGAGAACTTTGGCGTTGTGATGTGGTGTAGCGGCTATGGTGTGTCGGTATGGGGGCCCGGGTAAGCTGAGGTGGAACCAAAATAGCTGAGGTGGAACCAAAATCGGTTCCGCGCTGCGCGCTGAGAGCACGTGTTGAAATATCGACCAGGTTGTGTCGTGTCCCGGGTCTACTTGAATATGCCCACCAAATTTGAAGCAGATCCATCGAGAACTTTGGCCGTGCATCGCGCACAGACACACAGACACACAGACAGATACACAGACAGACACACAGACACTAGTCGTATATATATATAGATATACCGGCTCAGAATGGAATTTGATCTTACTGCAGTGATAACCTTCATTGACAAGAGGATTCACAAACACATGTGTACGTACACATTAAATAAAACTCCGCACTCAGGTACCTGGTATTCTATTGAACATGCCTAGCCAACATGGCATGGTCTCCTGGAGATACTGATTGAAATTACATTAATATGCTGCTCATAACTTTGTCAAAAATGACAGCTTTTGCATGCAGACATTTTCAGTAGAGAATTATGAATCTCTGTGTGTGTTTGTCACTTTGTGTGCCATGCATTATATGACTGAGTATGAAAACTGATTGTGTAAGATACCAAGTAACGCAGCCATCAAGTTAATCCCACAAAACATACAAGGCCAACAACACTTACCCAGCAATACACTCGCAGTAGGCTCCAAGTGCCTGTCCGGTCAGCGTCCCCCCACAACAGCATACACTTCGTTGCGAGTCTGCTTCATTGACGTCAGCACACTCGCTCTGAGTCTGATCACCACAGTTGCTTACTAGCTGTTGTGCCATGCAGAAAGACATTTTATGCACACAGTATGTCTATCGTTTACCCCAAGGTTTTGCATTCTTTGCGCTGGATGCGTCGTATAACTTGTCGAACGTCGACGCAGTAGTATCAGTAAGAAAGTTGATCCAGAGATCTGTAGATCTGTGGTCGATCACCTGAACTTCCCCGTCCATATACCACCAATAGCCGTTTCAAACCATACCTTCATGCATGTCCTTGACTTTTAGTTCATGATTTTGAACAAGATAATCCGTTTTCTTGCAGAATTTCTCAAAGTAATCCTCTGGCAATAGTACTTCGAGCACCGACAGTGAAAGAGGTATTTCAGGCTGCCCCTTATTTCCGGTTATCAGAGAGAGGCTGCCGTGCCCTAAAATCTGATTGGTCGAAACGCTGGGGGCAAAGGTTATACGAAAAAGGTCTATTGTGTATTATGTACACGCGGTGTTCTTCTGGAAAAGACCGAAGCGACATGTGACGTCAGTCGTTCAGCCCGCGAGCGGTGGGAGGGGGGGGGGGGGGGTGTTCACATGGTTTGTTTGTTTGTTTGTTTGTTTCAGACCCACACCCATATACACACATTTCACATGTAAACCATTTGTCCGCCCCCTGTCGATATTTATCGACTAAGTTCCTTGTTCTTGTTGTAAAGGAGATCGTGTGAATGGTGACCACGACGGCGATGCTTCTGCTCTGGCAGCTGCTGTCGACGACGATGACGACAACGACGATGATGAATTTTTTTTTAACGAAGTAGACACGAAATAAGCTTACTGGAATTATCTTTGAATGTTAAGTTTCGGCTTGGCAACATCTTGTAATAGGTAATGCGTTCAAACAAAGGGCTAGGGTGTTCTTATTTAAATGCACCTTTCCGTCTCTGAATATAGTACCTTTATTTGAAAATGCAGACGTGGTGTGCCATACATTCTGACAAGTACGTGTAAAGTAAACAATTTCTGTTGGATGAAAAGTTCAGGCTGACTATATAAATGACCTTCACCAATCAAAGAACATCCACAGACAGTTAATAGCAATTTTTTTTTTTTTTTTTTTTTTTTTGCTTAACGCCTTGCCGACCACGAAGGGCCATATCAGGGCGGTGCTGCTTTGACATATAACGTGCGCCACACACAAGACAGAAGTCGCAGCACAGGCTTCATGTCTCACCCAGTCACATTATTCTGACACCGGACCAACCAGTCCTAGCACTAACCCCATAATGCCAGACGCCAGGCGGAGCAGCCACTAAATTGCCAATTTTAAAGTCTTAGGTATGACCCGGCCGGGGTTCGAACCCACGACCTCCCGATCACGGGGCGGACGCCTTACCACTAGGCCAACCGTGCCGGTAGTTATTAGCAAGTGTAAGGGAGTCGTTCAAAGTTTCATGCGCTGGCCTATTCGTTCCCATCATTCAGTGCACAAAGTTGAGATGCTTCCCACTTTTACCGTCACTTCATTGTTGCTAGGAATTGTCAGACACTTTAAAATGGTAGCTGAAACCCAAACGCCACCAATATGTTAAAGTCTCACGGCAAGATAATATCACTGCTATGTGTTTTTCTTCTTCTATTGTTTCTTTCTTAACGGATCACCACTATAAGCTTACAGCTTGGTGTTGATTCTAAATCAATCATACTCCTTATGTACTGTACCAATTAGTTGTTGAATAAAACACTGTTTAAACCGGGGGAAAACGTAAACATCGACAGTACAAGGCTTCGATATGTACTGACAGATAAGCGGCAAAGTGATTGGCCTTCCGACTTCTCCAAAAATGTGATTCAAATTGTAGAGGACTCAGTTTAATGATTACTTAAACCCCGGGCGACAACGTGACCGGGACGTTTGAAAAGAACGAGTCGACAACGACGGAAAGAGTATGCAGTTTTAAAATAATTTTTAATAAATGATTATTATTTACGTGTATTTATCGTTTGTTGTTGTTTTGGGGTGAAAAATCTGTCCTTTTCTTTTATTGTACTGTTAACCGCTTCATCCTGGACTTTTGTTTCGCTTTCCTACACGTCATCGGTTGGACTTTTTCCTCGGCCGTGACCAGGATTCGGGATGTATCGTCGTTGCGTTCAAGCTATGACTTTAATCTGCCTAGTCTGAACCTACTCACAGAGACCCGGAAAAGTTATAGCAGATATTACTCCGTCACTTTGTGGTCAATTTTCATCATACGCGGCGATCTACGTTGTTACATTTTCCCTGCCTATATTAGGGTAAGTTTAAGATAATATCACAAAGAGAGAGATAGATAGAGAGAGATAGAGAGAGAGAGCGTTTGCGTGTGTCAGATATCTCATTTCTTCTTGACGCTTTGTCAAACACGCTCACACGCACAATGGCTCGCACGCACGTGCGCACGCATACATGGCGAGGGAGAGTACTACCAAATCGGAAAAGAAAAGAAATATCGGCGGAGGAGGGAGGGTAATAACTAATAAGTCAGAGCAAATGAAGAAGCCGGATTCACTGTCATTTTAAACGAGGGTCTTCCATCCTTTTTAGTGCATGTAGTTGAAGGCACTTGTATATTGTCTTTCTTTGTAAGAACCTCTGAACAACAACAAGTTATGCATGACATAGCTTACAGCTTGCAGGTAAGTGGACCTTGGTTTGATATCAAGTCAAACACATTTTAGACATATGGTATAGTTGTGCATAGTTGCTGTGTATTCCCTGTCTTTCTGTCTTTCCTTATACTGTCTGTCTGAAGGACTTCCGTATAACAGAGTAGGTTTTTTTTTTTTTTACTCCCACTAAAACTTACAAGGCATGACAGTCATGCATGAACACATGCCCTAAGCCGTATAATGCACATGATTTTCCAAATAACTGTATCTGTTTAAAATCGACCCAAAGGCTTTCAGATACAATGTGGCGTTTTAGGTTGAAAAAACATCGTAGAACTGTAGCAGGGTTAGTTACTGTGTAGAACTTAGAGTTTGAAACCTAATCAACTCTTTATTTCCGTGCAGATGGTGATAAAAACAAATGCATTATATTATAATTTTTGTACTTCATTCAATTTTATTAAGTTTTATTTCATTTTAGTGAACATCGTGTGATCCATAAATAGGACTGCTTCTTTAAAACGGACAGCGCATTTAAGAAAGAAGAAGAAGTTATGTTCATAACTCATAAAGAAAGGTAGCGAAACCTCATTTAAAAATCCAGGACCCGTATAAGTACTAAGGAGATACCGGTCCTCTCTATATAGAAACGTGCGAAACGAATTCATGTTTCAGAACTTCCTTGTCGGTAACTTGTGATCAATTTTGATTAGTCTTGTGTCTTTTCCATTTCGCTGAAGTGTCAGTTATCGCCGGGGGTAGACACCGGTTGATAAGCCTAGTATGAGTTATTTCTAATATGCTGACTGTTAGCAAATGATAACAAGACATGTCGAGAAAAAAGATATCAAGCATGAGCCTTTTAGGCGAATGCTGATATCGTTTGTGAGACATGTCTGTTATCATTTGCTAACAGTCAGCATATTAGAAATAACGGTTTTATTACTGTTTAATTCGACCAAAAGAAATGTCGAATCAACCCCGCGAATTAGACAGAACAGCCGCAATGGGAACTTGAGCGCTTCTACCTGATTATGCCTGTCAGTCAAAGAATTCTCGTGACCAGAGTCAGCCAATCAGAGTAACACACCTGACGTGATGAATATTCACAGGTCAAATGCCTTTGACACACATCAATCTCACAAGAAACCATGTTGAACACTGATGCGTTTCGGTTGCTTCGCTTTTTCTCGTTGAACAGAGAGCGACAGATTTAGAACCGACTCCAGACGGATGGGAAATGACGTAAAGATACATTTGATGTAAAGCGAGTGGCGCAATTTCACTTGATTTTTCCGAACTTTGATCATTATTTTAGATTTCAAGTGAGCGGTCGGCATTGTACACTCAGACGATGGGCGGTGCCTTGCTGTTCCGTTACCTACCCACCGACAAAACTCGCTTTTCGGTATTTTTTTTTAGATAAAGAGAGTATTACCTGACAGCATTTGAAGTGTCATTCTTTAGAATAAATCTCTCTGATATTGTTGAATTACATTTTTACTTTGTCTTGTTAATTTTTAGCGTGATAAACAAAAAGGGTCCCTGCCTGAACGTTATAACATTTAGAGGGTCACCTAGAATCCGTCCTGATTGGTCAAAAAGCCATATGGGGCACTGAATTGGTAATAAACATCAATATTGCTATTTCATATGTTACGAGGGTTTCCATTGGTCAATTGGGCAAAGTTGAGCTCAGTGCAAAAGTGATATCGACGACATTTCCGTCGATATCAGTTTTGATATCGACGACCTCTTTATTGCTTCCCCACTTCAAAAACAAAAACACCTAAATTTAAAAACAAAAACATATATATGAAAATGTAATTATCCCAGAATTTAGTTGAGCAAGTGACTAAAGACCTTTTGAAAGAAAAGACATTTTGAAATACTGAAAAGTACAAGAAAAGCGTGAACAAAAAGAAATAATAATCAGAGGGAGCTAGGGAGGGATATGGAACAGCCAAAACTGAGACAAATACTTTTGTAATTTCTTTACACTAAATACAAAATGTCCAGAGAATTAGTAATATATCTAACATTGACTGACTGTGTGATGATATCTTCTGCTATTGGTCTGTTTCGACAATACGTGATATCAAAATCTCGACCTCCGGTCTCGATTTTGATATCACTGTCTCAACAGACCATAGCAGAAGATATCATCACACAGTCCGTCAATATTGGGTAACGTTGGATGACTTGTCCTGTAACTGGCACAACCAGACGAGGGTGGAATCGAAGCAGTGAAGTATTGGGTATTTAAGGGGTGCGCTATTGTCGGAAGGAGCGGAAAGAAGAACAGAAGGGAGGTGGTAGAGAGAGAGAGAGAGAGAGCGGAGGGTGGGGAGAGAGAGGGGAGAGAGAGATGGGTAGGAGTTTAGGGAGAGGGAGACAGGTGAGAGAGACAGAGAGAGAATTACAGAGTCAGAAAGAGAGAAGGAAAATAGAGAGAGGGATTGTCAGAAGGAGAAAGAGAGGCGGAGATAGCACGGAGGGGAGAAAGAAGCGACGTGGAGATAGACAGAGGGTAGGGTAGGGAAGAGAGAGAGAGAGAACGAGAGAGAGACAGAGACAGAGACAGAGAGACAGAGGGTAGGGAAGAGAGAGAGAGGGAGAGAGAGAGATAAATATAGGGTAGGGAAGAGAGAGAGAGGGAGAGAGAGATAAATATAGGGTAGGGAAGAGAGAGAGGGGGAGAGGGAGACAGAGAGGGGAAAGAGGAGAGTGCGGGAAATGGGAGAGAAAAGGGAGAGATAGATATTAGGGGAGAGAGAGAGAGAGAGAGAGAGAGAGAGAGAGAGAGAGTAGGCTAGATTTTTTTCTTGACAAGGTAGTTAGATATGCAGAGCATTTCTTTAATGCATCCCTGTGTATGTATTACAGAAAGATAACGTATTCAAACAACCGCAAGTGCATGAGACACTTTCACAGACACCTATTTTTGTTTTTGCCACCTGCCCATTGCAAATACAGTAGAAGAAGTCACAAATCAAACGAGAAACAAAATGAACAAACTAGCGGGAAAACAACTCGCAACAAATGAATACAAATGAGGGAGAGATGGTGTGTGTGTGTGTGTGGGGGGGTGTTCGAAGGGGATATTCATGGTGTCAAGAAACAAGTTTATGCTCACTTCCGCACTAATACAAGAATAATAAAACAGAAAACACACACACACACACACACACACACACACACACACACACACACACACACACATTCAACACACACAAACACACGCACATACACACACACACACACACACACACACAGAAACACACACATACACACACACACACACACATACATTCAACACACACAAACACACGCACATACACACACACACACACACAAACACACACACACGAACGCACACAAGAGAACAATTCACTGCTTTTAGGAGGCTAGAGGGAGTGACAGTTACAGCTTGTATTGCAGTTATAGGGTTTGATGAAGACAACAGCTTTATGGCAGAATTGCACGCAATGCACTTCTATTCCCGCAACAATATTTCCAGTAGTAATGAATGCATCGCAAAAAAATACACATTTTAGTGTGTGTGTCTGTGCGTGTGTGTGTGTGTTGTTGTTGTTGTTGTTGTTGTTGTTGTTTTTGTTGTTGTTGGTTTTGTTGTTGTTGTTGCTGCTGGGGTTGTTTTTAATTAGGGGGGGGGGTACTAAATACAAATACAAGGTCAATGCACAACCAAAAATCTGTAATTTGTGAAAATATCAGGTTTCTGCGCCAATAGTATTTTTGGTTGTACCGAACGATATATCCTCTTCTTCTGTTCTTTATAACAGGTCAATGGTCAATAAACTGATATCACGTTTGAACCAATATAAAACACAATTTTAAAAAGACGGTGCCTTTTTTTGCTGTGCAGTCATTACTACTGCGGGAATAGAAAGTAATGAAGTTTGATTGTCTCGCTTGTGTCTGCTGAGCGAGTTACTGGATCATTTGTCAGATAAGTTTTTATTCTGTATTATAAGTGTTTGTCTGTCTGTCCTCTTAAAAAGACCGCTGGGTCGAAGATCAGTGAATGTAACGTTCAGTTTTTTTTTCATAAAGTTAAAAGTTCTTTAACTTTACTTACTTTACTTGTTTTTTTCAAGTTTTGACTAAATGTTTTAACGTAGAGGGGGAATCGAGACGAGGGTCGTGGTGTCTGTCTGTCTGTCTGTCTGTCTGTCTGTCTGTCTGTGTGTGTAGAGTGATTCAGACTAAACCACTGGACCGATCTTTATGAAATTTGACATGAGAATTCCTGGGAATGATATCCCCGGACTTTTTTTATTTTGTTCGATAAATGTCTTTGATGACGTCATATCCGGCTTTTTGTAAAAGTTGAGGCGGCACTGTCACACCCTCATTTTTCAATCAAATTGATTGAAAATTTTGCAAGCAATCTTCGACGAAGGCCGGACTTCGGTATTGCATTTCAGCTTGGTGGCTTAAAAATTAATTAATGACTTTGGTCATTAAAAATCTGAAAATTGTAAAAAAAAAAATTATTTTATTTCCTGATTCCAAAAACATATAAATATGTTATATTTGGATTAAAAACAAGCTCTGAAAATTAAAAATATAAAAATTATGATCAAAATTAAATTTTCGAAATCAATTTAAAAACACTTTTATCTTATTCCTTGTCGGTTCCTGATTCCAAAAACATATAGATATGATATGTTTGGATTAAAAACACGCTCAGAAAGTTAAAACGAAGAGAGGTACAGTAAAGCGTGCTATGAAGCACAGCGCAACCGCTACCGCGCCAAACAGGCTCGTCACTTTCACTGCCTTTTGCACTTGCGGCGAAATACGTTCAGTTTCATTCTGTGAGTTCCACAGCTTGACTAAATGTAGTAATTTCGCCTTACGCGACTTGTTTATGATTCACGTTTGAACCGTTTATCATATTCAGTCAATGGGTTTGAATTTGCTGGTAGAAACGTTTTATTCTGCTTTTGATCATTCAGCATTTTTACGTATTTACAACCTGCACTGATTTTTATATGTTAGATAATGTACAATTAGCATTAGCATCATTAACATTAAAAGGCAAATTCTCAGATTGAGATAATAAAGTTAATTTGATTTGGTTTGATTTTGCATTTTGTTTTCCAGACTAAATTGCATGAGTATGGAGCAGTATTTCAAATAGAAACGCGTCCGAGGGATGCGTCTCATGCACATGACACTTTGTCACTCACGTTGAGGTCAACCCCGGTCAATAATTACAGAGTTCTAGATGATCGAACGTTTAGCAAAGACCTGTACGCGTACGTGTAGATATTGCGTCACCCGTGACTCACTTTTTTTTTCTCCAATGTTCCAAATCCTACGTTGTATTGCTCCCACCAAGACTGCAGATCTTGGCAAACGCGTGACGTAAAACCTAGATTTTATGACGTTACGTACCCGTACACGTTCCCGTACACGTGCTGAAAAGTGCCACATCGAGATCTTGCTATTACATGACGCCTAAGTACCTTTCTTTTAAACTCTGTAATCTTGAACGTGCACTGTGCGAGAGACAACTGACGTGACAACATCGTGAAAACTGAAGTACATAGATTTGTACTTTTGTCACTACTGCTTGAAAATCAAGTTAATCCCAGAAATGATCAAGTCCCTTTCAGTTCAGCACGTGCAATCTGAGAATGTCTGGGATTACTCGGTCAGTCAGATCGAAATTCAATCCGCACTTTCTGCACGAGGCAGCTTGTGTTATGTCCACACATAACATAGAAGCATACAACGACGTAGAAGCAGTTATTCTCAAATCGGTCTGTCGCTTGTTGTCTTCCCTTTGCCAATAAGTATGATACTTTAGATTGGTACCTACAGGCTCCTTTCCAATAGACGAAATCCGGGGGCGGGGACGTAGCTCAGTTGGTAGCGCTCTGGCTTTGTAGCCAGTTGGTCGCTATCAGCGTGGGTTTGATCCCCACGTTCGGCGAGAGATTTATTTCTCGGAGTCAACTTTGTGCAGACTCTCTTCGGTGTCCGAACACCCCCGTGTGCACACATGCGCACGAAAAAGATCCCACGTTCACAGCGAAAGTCTCAGGGCTTGGAAAACACGAAGACACGCATGCATCATCTCTCGTCTCTGATTATCATGATCGTATTTCGATACTTTGACGAGACAACCCCAATGCTGGTGTGTCGAAGAAGACAGCCACAGCGGGCTTGTTCGAATCAAAGTATCACACCATATCTTCAGCGTATTACCAATACCTGTCCCAATATAGACCAGTTGGTCTAAGAGGACGTTAAACCCTAATAGTCAGTCAGTCAGACGAAATCCGGAATAACTCTGTCGGGTTTGTATGGGTTGTGAAAGAGTGAATTTTCTTGCTTTTATTGAGGCAAACATTCAACACGTGTTCCTTGTATATTCCTGAAGTATCTTCGGTGTGTTAGCAGTGGCTGACCTCGTAGACTCAAGCAATGTCGTACTGAAGAGTTGTCAGTCGTATTGTATGTTTTGACTGCAATACCACTAGGTCAATGTGCTTGAAAAGACATTTAGGCTTTCAGTTTTGAGGTAAATGACCACGTCAGTGCGGTCAAATAAACTCAGGCTGCAACACGGCAGAAATCTATTGATCAGAACACGGCTTAACACATATTAACCTGATTCTGCCGAATACATCGGAATCTGAGCAGACATACCCTTTCAAGGTGCATGGCTTCTTTTGACGTTCCCAGCGGCCAACCTTTTTGTTGTGGGGGGAGGGAATAGGGGGGGGGGGGTACTCTCTGATACTCTTTCTAAGAGAGAGAAGGTAGCACGGCCCTGATTTGGGGAGCGCAGTTGAAATTGTTTTTTGTTTGTTCTGGCACTGACGGAACTTAAAGAAGAAAAGGTATTCTCAAAATAGACAATGCTCGGAAATAACTCTGTTGTGTTTGCAGTATGAGTTGTAAAAGAGTAAATACTCTTGCTTTTATTGAGGCAAACTTTCCCACGTGTCCTCATGGGCTAGTCATTAGCGAGGAGTGTTTCTAAAACACGTGGACAAGGAGCACGTGTGGAGGAAAGTTTGCCTCAATAAAAGCAAGAGTATTCACTCTTTTACAGCCCATACCTACCCGACAAGTTTTTCCGGATTTCGTTTGTTGTAGGTGTGACAGGGGAGGCTACCGCTCCTTTCACAGCAGACTCTGCACCCGAGTTGTTGGCCTTTAAGTCAACACCTCTGGATTGTGGAATTCTGTTTGTGATGGGGTCTGGTGGTTTCCAATTGTCTGTATGTTCATGGAAACCTTCGGGTTTGCATAACAGTTTCTATAGGGCTTAGAAATTAGCCCTAACATTTTCAATCCTGTTTGATTGCACTTCGCCTCCCGAGGTGATCGTAGTGTTACGGCACTCGGTTACATAGGTACCAGTCGTATAGCTCCGAGCCTTACCAAGGCATGTAAAGACGTCAATAATTCCTAATAAGATTTTTGTTTAACTTTTCAAAAATATCGTAAATCAATTTACCGGTATGTATAATCCGTTCTGGTGCCTATGGAGGCGCACGACAGACGGGAGTGATTATACCTCCACGACCCTTGAACTCGTCGTGAAGATAAATCGTTTGAGAAAAGCGCCTGAGCCGAAAGCGGTCCCGGTGTAACACGAAATTTTTACTCCACGAAAAATTTACTCCGGAGTAAATATTTCGTACGAAATTCTTACTCCGAGTACACTTTTCGTACGAGAAAAGAACTCCCCAAGGCACGAAAAAATTACTCCCTCCACGAAATGTTTACTCCCCATTTTTTTTTACTTCCAGTAAAAATCTCGTACGCAAAAATGGGATGCGGGCGAAGCGGCGGGATAATGCCAATAAGTGATCTCGCGCACACGAATGTCGCGCTACCCTCCTTCCACCCCTTCCACCACCAAGACTAACAGGGGACAAGGGAGTAAAAATTTCGTACACCTGGCATGGGAGGTTAAATTGCTCGTGTTGGGGTGAAGTAATTTATTCGTTATTTATTCGTCAGGGGAGTAACATTTTTGTACGAAATGGTTACTCGGAACTCACCTGTCTTGGGGAGTAATTTTCTCGTGCAATGGGGGAGTGCTTTTTTCATAAAGGGAGTAACTTTTTCGTACGAAATGTTTACTCCGGAGTAAAAAATCTCGTGGGAGTAATTTTCTCGTGTTACACCGGTTCTTCACATCTTACGGGCCACGCCTTCATACCTTTCTATTTACCTCGTCTCGCACAATCCTATCAAGTAGTGTGCAGGTTCGCGGCCTCAGTGCTAGTTTAAAAATAAATCCGTAAAATGTGCGCATGTTT
Source organism: Littorina saxatilis (assembly GCF_037325665.1). Classification (NCBI taxonomy): domain Eukaryota; kingdom Metazoa; phylum Mollusca; class Gastropoda; order Littorinimorpha; family Littorinidae; genus Littorina; species Littorina saxatilis. The sequence continues at coordinate 52,809,144 of NC_090245.1, read as the reverse complement.
ACGCTCCTGACAAATGAAGCGGCGAAAGTGGATGCACGAGGTAGGTGTTTGTTGTGGTGTTGTGTCTGGTCTTCAACGTTCTGCATTGGAGATTTTTGTGAGACGTTATGGATACTAATGACTCAGTTGATCGAAACGGAAAGTGTGCACCACAATGTTCGATGTTTCGCCGTCTTTGAGATGAAAACAATGAGCTATGTCGTATCAGGTATCTATATACTGTAACCTAACTGTTGCACTGCGGATTACAAAACGATGTTTTGACTAGTTGTGCGTGAAGGCTCATTCACGTAAGGCGTTGTGAAAGTATACTAATGATTCAAATGATCAACCGTTAAAGTGCACACCATCTTTCTTTTTTTTAATTTTGTCTTTGTTTTGTGGAGTTAAAACAGTGTGCGGTGTCTCATCAGGGATCTATATTGTGGCCCCTCTGTTGCTCTGCGGATTGCAAAACGATGCATGAAGGCTGAGTTACGTAAGACGTTGTGAAAGTATACAACAGCCAGGTCGAGACTGAAAATGTGCACCACTTCTTTCTTATATATACATTATTTAATTAACCATCTTTGGAATTAAAACATTGTGGACTGTCTGATGTCTTGCGGGGTCATGCTGCACTGCGGATTACCTAACGATGAAGGTGAGCGGATCTATTATGATTATATATACAGTGTATTTCAAGGTCAGTTTGAAGAGTTAA
>NC_090245.1:52688441-52803441 GCF_037325665.1 Littorina saxatilis | reverse complement strand
TTCTTTCGGGAGCAGACAGATAGACAGACAGACAGAAAGAAAGATAGATAGATAGATAAACAGATAAATACATAGATAGAAAGATAGATAGATAGATTGATAGATAGATACATAGATAGATAGAGACAGACAGACAGAGGGAGGGAGAGAGACAGACAGACAGACAGACAGACAGACAGACAGATAGATAGATAGATAGATAGATAGATAGATAGATGAAAAGATAGATAGATCTGCTTTGTATTATTACAGTGCTTTTTTGTAAACGGACATGTAGTATGTGGAGTTTATCAGCACTATCTACTATGAATCTGTTGGGAATACATTAAAAGAGAAATGCTTTTAGCCCGCATGGTATAAGCTTTCGTCTCTGTGGAACTTTCGCGAAAGAGGTTGAGTTGTGTTATGTATGCAATTGTGAATAAATGTGGATTCGTTCGGAAAATGAAGTGCCTATTGCGATTGGTACTGTCAGTTTGACCGAAAAAACTAATATGTACAAACACTGAGTAGAATGTCATTTTGCGTCGATGACTTTTTCTCTCTCTCTTATGAGGGTATGTTGAATACTGCAATGGCTGAAAATGTTAGGTTTCCATAAAAGAGGCAGTGTTAAATGAAAGGGAGAACGGGAGAAAGGGGGAAATCAAACAAACAAATAAATAAACAAACAATCAATCAATCAATCAATCAATGACGCTTATATCGCGCATATTCCGTGGGTACAGTTCTAGGCGCTCTGCAGTGATGCCGTGTGAGATGAAATTTTATACGGCCAGTAGATTGCAGCCATGTCGGCGCATATTTACCTTTCACGGCCTTATTCCAAGTCACACGGGTATGGTAGACAATTATTAACTGTGCCTAAGCAATTTTGCCAGGAAAGACCCTTTTGTCAATCGTGGGATCTTTAACGTGCACACCCAATGTAGTATACACGGGGGGTGGTTCGGACACCGAAGAGAGTCTGCACACAAAGTTGACTCTGTGAAATAAATTTCCGCCGAACCTGGGATCGAACTCGCGCTGACAGCGGCCAACTGAACACAAATCCAGCGCGCTACCAACTGAGCTATATCCCCGCCCCAAACAAACAACCAAACAAACACATAGAAATACAACGGACCATTGTTTAGTAAACAACAGATCACTCATTCGCTTGCGGCTTCGTGGCAGGCGGTAGAAAATTCCATCAAGATAAGTTTTCGTAACTAATTGTTTGTCTGTGCACTTAAAAGACCGTTGGGTAGACATATTTGTGAATGTAACGTGTTTTTGTCAATAACAAACGTTCCAACAACTTACCTTTCTTTGTTTTTTTTATTCTGGATTTTGGAACGTTGGCAGTCTCTTTGTTTTTGAATATAAACAACCGACCATTTTGCCCTTGTTTTTAAATCTGCTGAAGATCAAACGCATAAAACGCTACAAATTTGTATTTAGTTTTCCACAGACCACGTCCACCTGCCTCACTCTTGTTAAACCCTATACAATCCAATACCGACATTCCAGCAAATAGCCTATGCCAGCCCTTTATCTTCAGATCTGGGGTTTTTGTTTCTTAAAACAGTGATTCCCTTTTAATGAGCTGACCTAGCAGTATCGATCGGTGAACGCACGTGAACACCGAGCAGCGACTGGAGTTTCCTGTGTTCGTGACGCGACCCACTCAGCTGTGCTCCATTCCAACACAACTCCAGCCTTCCACCTCTGGCGTGCCATCGGGGCTGAAATAAAATGCTTGCCTATACTCTTGCCTTCAGCGCAGCAGGCTTTCGCTCTGTTTGAGTAATCTTTCCTTCAGAGGGTTGAGGTATGTGAGGGTGTACAATAACTTGCACTAGTCGAACACGTGTGCTCCTTTGGACACAAACAAGAAAAGAGAAGAAGACAAAACACTCCGACAACGCGGCGCTTGACAAATGAGGATGGAACTGTTTCTGCTCGTCGTTTGCTGTTCGCGTCGCTCTTCGTTTTGTCACCGATGACTTTTAGCATGAGCAGCTGGGCTTGGTGGCTTGCAATCCTTGTGTCTTTTGCATACGCTTCTGGGGGTTGTGAAAAAACTTCTTTTGGTAACAGACATTCACCTTTTGGTTTAAGTCAAGACCCAAGACTCGAAGATGTTATTGTCCTTACCTAGGATGATAAACCTCTTTTGCTGTGTCAGAATGTAGGTCAGTCTTATAGACGAAAATTATTTTGTACCTTAAAAGAACATTTCTTGTGTCACCTTTTGTACGTACATTGATTCCGTCTATATATATATAGCAAACGTCAGCAGAATATTGTTCTTGGCTACGGACAGCCGGTTCCAAATAACATAAGTTCTGGTTTGCGGGAGAAGCCTTTCGAAACAATTCTCCCAATACCGTACACACACACACGCACACGCGCGCGCGCAAGCAAGCACTCGTGTAAAACCGGGAACCGCTCAGGCAAAAGATATTGCGGCAAGATTTGGTGTTTTTTTTAGGGAGAAAATGACCAATTGACCGAACGGTGAATCTGGCCAAAGGAACTTTTTGCTGTGCAAAGCTGGGCCAAATTTCTGTAGGCCGCAACTCATTTACACCCAGAGTTGATCAACAGTATATTTGTCTCCTCATAAAATGGACAAAGGATTTACATATATATATACTTATATCAGGTCACCTGCAACGCACACAGCTTTACACATAATGCAATCCAGCTTCGCATCGGATGCATTCATTGATTTCTGATAAAAACAATTGCATGCTTTGCGCTTTTGATACTGGAACACTTGTGATGTTCCAACTAGTAGTCTTTGTCCACTTCGGTTCGTGGCCTTTAAGAGATATGTTTTCATAGTTCCCCGGTGTCAGCGACTGTTTTTATAGTTACCTTTACTTTGATGCTCGTTTTGATGGCATGTCCTTCTAAAACACACGTTTCGTTTGATGATGCGGTACCAAAGCAGCCCAGACTTAACCAGACTGGCGTATGATTGTGGGGCAGAGATAGGGGACGCGTTACCATAATGATAGAGAGAGATAAGGGAGATGCTGCTCGACCCACAAAGAACAGGATGGAGACAGTGATGATAGTCGTGGCTCAATCAAGCTGCGGAGGGCATGGTTATAGAGCCATCCCGCCCCAAGGCGCTTTGCACCGCATGAATGTTCTGCTGCGTCATTCTCTAGTTTTCTCTTCTTTTTTTTTTACTGTCAATCTCGTTTTCTGTCTATACGTACGTACATCGCTTGTTTTTCTTTCTGACACGTTGTTCTGCTGGGTGTGTCTCGTGTCGTTCTATCAGTACTGGAAACTTGCATTCTCCCAGTAAGGTCATATATTGTACTACGTTGCAAGCCCCTGGAGCAAATTTTTGATTAGTGCTTTTGTGAACAAGAAACAATTAACAAGTGGCTCTATCCCATCTCCCCCCTTTCCTCGTCGCGATATAACCTTCGTGGTTGAAAACGACGTTAAACACCAAATAAAGAAAGAAAGTGTGTGTGTGTGTGTGTGTGTATCTGTGTGTGTGTGTGTGTGTGTATCTGTGTGTGTGTTCGTGCGTGCGTGTGTGTGTGTGTGTGTGTCTGTGTGTGTGTGAATGCGTGGGCGTGCGTGCGTGCGTGCGCGCGTGTGTGTGAGTGCGTGTGTGTGTGTGTGTGTGTGTGTGTGTGTGTGCGTGCGTGCGTGCGTGCGTGCGTGCGTGCGTGCGTGCGTGTCTGTCTGTTAGTGAGGGGGGGGAGGGGGTGTAATCAATCGACATGAAACCAAAACCGCAGTGTGGTAGATACAGCTGTGCCGATTTAAATGTGAGGTTGAGTACTTGACTAGAATATGCGAGCATCCATCTGCTGTCATATGCAATGGATTTCAACTATCGACCTCTCTCATAAGTGGACGAATGTCAACAGAGTTTTATCATCTACACGTAGGATGTAGGCGTACAGTATCTGCCATTCATCTTTTTCATTAATTCAGTGTGCTACGTTTAATGACCAGTACAGCGGTTTGAACGCACTTAGAGATGGACATGGTCATTCCAGGGTCATCCCTGATGCCATCGACCATCTGTGACCACTGGGCCTCGATGCTGACCTGTGCAATGTCCAGTTTTGTCCACTAGTCATTTTTTTCGACTGACTTTTCATAGAGCGAGACAAAAACTGTCTGTTTTCTAAAGCGACCAATGAAAATGATGGGAGAAAAATGTTGCCGTTTAAATTCGTGTTCTTTCCTTGTTTTACACACAGAGCATTCTTAATGGGATGTCCATAAAATGTTTAAATTGGGATTTTGTATGGAATGTAGCTGTTGCTGCCAAATGAGAGTTTCCGAAAATACAAGAAACCCACAGGTTTTAAAGAGCCTAGACAGAAACTGTAGATTTCTTTCTTCTTCTTCTTCTTCTTCTTCTTCTTCTTCTTCTTCGTTCATGGGCTTAGACTCCCACGTTCACTCATGTTTTTAGCATGAGTGGATTTGTACGTGTATGACCGTTTTTACCCCGCCATTCAGGCAGCATACGCCGATTTCGAGGGAGGCATGCTGGGTATTTTCGTGCTTCTATAACCCACCGAACTCTTACATGGATTACAGGATCTTTTCCGTGCGCACTTGGTCTTGTGCTTGTGTGTACACACGAAGGGGGTTAAGTCACAAGCAGGTCTGCACATACGTTGACCTGGGAGATCGGAAAAATCTCCACTCTTAACCCACCAGGCGGCCGCGGCCGGGATTCGAACTCACGACCTCCCGATTAGGAGGCCGATGTCTTACCACCCTGCCACTGCGCCCGTCAGATTTCTTTCAGAAAACCGTTTCCACGGAGCCCTGTGGAAATACTCCTTTTGCAAAGAGAATATGCGAAGGAAAACGGTTTGCTTATGTGGAAGGATCACTCCTTCTCGTGAAACTGTTCGGCTCACTGTCTCCGTGGGTTAAAGACCATCCCTCCACTTGGTCACATATCAGAATTAACAGTCTGTCCGCAGTGGAAAATAGTTTTATGAATTAATTTCGTCAATGAGAATTAAATTTATAACAACAAAAAAATCCCAACTCACCACAGCAAGAAGTCAGGATACTGATTTTTGGTATGTATCCGAGTGGAGGGTTGTTCTTATCCCCCGAAAAGTCGTCTGGCCAGGCCTGAGATGTTGAACGGAACCGTTTACACGAGAAGGAGCGTGCCTTTAACGGAACCGTTTACACGAGAAGGAGCGTGCCTTTAACGGAACCGTTTACACGAGAAGGAGCGTGCCTTTAACGGAACCGTTTACACGAGAAGGAGCGTGCCTTTAACGGAACCGTTTACACGAGAAGGAGCGTGCCTTTAACGGAACCGTTTACACGAGAAGGAGCGTGCCTTTAACGGAACCTTCCTTTTCATGTAATGTCAGCGACCATGAACACCGTTTCAGATCTTTCTTTAAACACGTGATAAATTCACGAGCATCCTTCGACTTGCACACATACCCGCGATCAACAATCGGAATGCATATTGTGCCGAGGGAATTCCTGAGCTGCATTAATTTCCCAGCTTGACATAGCGTCACGTACGAAATTAATTATGGGTAAATATCCAACTCTGCACAGAAGCATGCCAGACCGTTAATTTTGGCTAGTTGTCCAAATGGCGGGACGCGCTAATGAAATATATATAGATATATATAAGTTTGGGCAGGCGTGACATGGTTTGGTTTTTGCTTACGCGAGATGAGGAAAGTACTTTACAAAGCAACACACTCACACGCACGCACGCACGCACGCACACACACACACACGCACACACGCACGCACACACGCACGCACGCACAAACACACACACACACACACGCACGCACGCACGCACGCACACGCACGCTCACACACACACACACACACACACACACATAGTTATTAAATCTATGCGGAGACAGCATGTATGAAAGTCAATACTGGAGGCTTTGCCGAGACGACATCATTCATATTCTTACGCACTGCGGCCGAGACATGGATTTACTGGCTGTCAGCGGCGATGTATCCGTAACATCCCCTGAGCAAAACATGGCTTTCTGAAGTAAACTGGTGAAGAAAATAAAGTCTTAGTTACAGATTTCGATTTTTTTTTCAACAACATTGATGGACTATTTTATGTTAAAGTTGACACAGGTCTGGAGTAGGTTTATGTGGGTCCTCAGTTTACAGTGTGTAGGTATTTTTCTTGTGTGCAAAATGTATTCAAGTAATTCTTGCACACTAGAAATACAGAGAGTAATAATCTGTTCTGAATGTAATGGCTTGCATGCTACCGCTCACTCGGATACACGGTACACTGGAAAAATAAAATTCAGACAAAATCTCTCTGGCCGCAGTTTATCTGCGTTGTGAGTTTCGGTTCTTAAATGCAGCGATTGTGGATAGAACTATAAAATCTGGGCAGGGATAGATTGTGATTGGCCTTATAGCTTAAACGGGCCAGTAGGAGACACAGTTTAGTAGGGCATAAGTGTTTTGGTTGGTCTGAAGCTCCTGTGTGCGTCTTTCAGCTTGACGCAACAATTAAGAATTACCTTTCTGACACACGTGTAGGTAAGAGGTCAGCCCCCCCCCCTCACCTCCCCCCCCCCCCCCACCCCCCCCCCCACCCCCCTCAAATACAAAACAAAACAAAAACGAGTCAACAGTACTGTTCAGTTCAATAACGGAGGACTTCTGCCTTGAATTTCGTTTTGCCGCAGCTACACATGTAGGTGAGCGAACGGAAACAAATAGCATCTAATGATTTCTAGCTGCCGGCCATATCGGACACGCCGAACGGGTGAGTGGTCTGCCCCTACCTAGACCGTTATCTATAGCTATGAGCTCGCAACAACAACAACAACAACAACAACAACAACAACAACAACAAAACAAAATAATGCAGCAAACTTTTCATTAAGACTGAAGTCCATGATTGTGCTCCTTATGGTTCCCCTTGGAAGTTCAACTTTCGGAGGCAAGCGCGCGCAGTGTAGTGTCGGCCTACGAGTAAATTTGTTCGACCTGGTGCTGTTTAATTCTGTCCCGTCCGCGTAATAGGCTAACAAGTCAGTACCGGTAAACTAGAAAACTATATAGTACAGCCGAGCGCCCAAAGCGTGCCTACTTTTGGCGACCTGATGTTGTTTCACCGTAACTTACTCGTAAATCCAAGTCACCTTTCACTACTAGGTCAGACAGACTGTTTCAGTAGTCTACACAGGCAAAGGAGGGGGAGAGATCAGCCCTTGTACGAAACCTTCTTTTCACCCCTTAAAGCTGTGGTCTATTTATGACTTCCCGGGGCTACGAGGTTGAAAAATAGGGATACAATCATGTACAGAATTCTGTACAGCAAACGCTACCCGAAACCCCACCTATACGGCGTGTATGACCTTGAGAGCTTCAGTCAACGCTTGAATTTTGCAGTGGTAACATCCGGTTTGCTCTCTCAGAGCTGAGCATATTTGTCAAGAAGGATCGAGCAGAAAAAATAAATGACTTGGCAGGGATTCCAACTCAAGGCCTCGGGGCCTCGAAATGTCGGGGCCGATGTCTTAACCGCTAGGCCAGTTCACCAGTGTTGTCAAAGATTTAAAAAAAAAATTTTTTTTTATATCGTTCTACGTTTGAATTACCATTCATGCGTTGCAAAAACGTAAAAATTGCCATTAAAATTTGCCTTTATTTGCAAACATGTTTCACGGAATCGCAGTACATGTTTACACCGTCATGCTACACGACATTCGCGCCATGCAAATAGCTGCGATTTACAACATGCAAGAAAAATTACAAGAACAGTAATTGAATCTCTCCAAAGCTCCGTGCAGTTGAAAACAGACATCTAACAAATAGTTATACATGTATTCAATTCTGAACAATGGGCAGATAGAGATAATGATATAAATCATGCTGCTTCAAGAATAACATAACATGAATTCATATCAATGTTTTTCCTTCTTTTTCTCAATTATTGGCGCAGAAGTCTAGTGGTTAGGACATGAGACGAGGTCCACAGTTCGAATCTTCGCCGGGGCGTTTATTTTTTCCCCTTGATCTCTCTTGAAGATAAAATATGATCAGTCTTGAGAGAGCAAACCGGATGTTATCCCTGCAAAATTCAAGCGTTGACTGAAGCTCTCAAGGTCATACACGCCGTATAGGTGGGGTTTCGGGTAGCGTTTGCTGTACAGAATTCTGTACAGGATTGTATCCCTATTTTTCAACCTCGCAGCCCCGGAAAGTCATAAATAGACCACAGCTTTAATTCCCCTTGTACTTCGTAACTTTCGTAAAACCAAGTTTACCTACAAATGAAGGTGGAAAATGTGCGCTTTAGGCAGGTGTGTGTATAGGCAAAGGAGGGGGAAAAGACATGCAGCTATCGGGAGGACGTCAGCCAGGCGTCAGCCAGGCGTCAGCCAAAATTAACTTCAGACTGAATGTTTCTCCGCCAATCTCATGCGGTACAATTATCTTGAGGGAGAAAAGCATTTCAAGATCTTGCAACTGAAGCAGATTTGTGATATAACTCGATTTTACCCCATATTTGATTTAGTCGAAAACGCACCGAGCGGCTACGTCTCTTGAATAAGAAAATAACTATTTTGCGTTGAAGCTAATTTCAAAGTCAAAATACCATTTCTCATCACAAATTAGAATCCAAGGCAAGGGGGAGTACTAGGTCCAAAGTTCGATCAGCAGCACTTTGGAGGGGAGGGGAATAGTCAACATGAAGTTTGTGTGAGATAAACAAAGCCGCCTGACGTCCTCCCTTTACTGAGCTGCAAGTGGGAAAAAGGAGGTGTATATGCAAAGGACGCAGCGCATGATACTCCTTTTACTTTCTTATTCTCGTAACACCGAGTTTACCTACATGTGAAGGTGGATAGATAATGTGCGCTGCAAGAAGGGGTGTGTACAGGCAAAAGAGGGGAAGACACCAGCCTCATCCACCTTCTTTTCACCCCTTCGTGTAGCGCATGACACTCATTTTACTTCGCAACTCTTGCACTACAGGGTGAAGCTACAAAATATGCGCTGCAGGTATGAGTGTGTCGTCCGTGTTTGCCATCCCCACTAGTGCATGCATGCCCCTGCTGGTGCGACACTTGGCCTTCTGCTGTAGGTTACTTCGCCACATGCTGCGACTGGTGTTAGACACGCCTAGAGTACCCTGTGTTGGAGGCTGAGAGAGAGAGAGAGATAGAGAGAGAGAGATAGACAGACACAGAGAGAGAGAGGGAGGGGAAGAGACAGAGATAGACAGACAGAGAGAGAGAGAGGGAGGGGCAGAGACAGACAGACAGACAGACAGACAGACAGACAGAAACAGAGGGAGAGCGAGAGGGAGAGAGAGAGAGAGAGAGCGAGAGGGAGAGAGAGAGAGCGAGAGAGAGACATACAGACAGAGAGAGCGATTGTAGTGGGGAATAAAGAGAGAGAGAGTGTCACAAAATAATGCATGCATACAAAGATAGGGTAGGGGAGAGAGAGAGAGAGAGAGAGAGTGAGAGAGGGGGGGGTGGGGTGGAGGCGAAACATGTCGTAGCTGACAGTGGAACTTGGTGGACGTTTCACTGCGAGCCTGTGGAAATGACACAAGTTGAGCGTACAAAGTCAACCAACGTCGACTTTGCACTTGGATTAAAAAGAAAATACCTCACAATCTTCACAAAGTAAACTATGTATGTTGTGTAAACCCATAACCTTTCTTCCCTTAATCTGTATTATACTTAGCCTATGAAAGGAGAAAGGACGGGAAAATCCCGAGAAAATAATTAAAACGGAAGGACTGATAAAAACACACACTTTTATTTCTTGCGGGGAAAACTGGTGAGCGAGTGTGTGTGCGCGCAGAGTAAACGTGAAGCATCTCTGATCGGCGCTTCTTCAGTATACGAGAGTTGCAAACGTTCGTTCCAGGCGGTGTTACGGTTTTTCTGTAGACATACGAACATCAGAGAAATTTGCATACTCACCTGCAGTCAGCGCCAGCCACCAACCGCTGCAACGGCACAATTCCAGCACTGAGTGTGTGTGTCTGTGTGCGTGCGTGTGTGTGGCATCGGGGGATGTCACAGTTGCAGTCGGGCAGTCGCTGCTGGCTGTGCGTTGTCGTCGTCGTAGTAGCGTCCTCGGTGGGCTGGCACCTCAGGGCTGTCGTCTGGTGGGAAACTAGTGATATTATTATTATGTGTGTGTCTGTGTCTGATTATCTAACATTCCTTTGGACTGCTGCTGCAGACTACAGTGTTAAAAGGTATGGTGGATTATTTCTTTTTTTGCAAAAACAAAATTGTGATGTTTTTTGTTATGTTTTTGTCTTTTTTAAATGTTAATCTTAATGGTGGACATATGACTATTATGATAATCACTACTTTTGTTGTTTGAGTCTTTCTTTTTTCTGCTTTTATTTCTGGTTATTGTTATTTCTTTTTATACTCGTTCGCTTGTTTCTGTGTATGTGCGTGCGTGTGTGGTCACCCCCCTCTTTTTAGTAATCGATTACATTTTTTAAGTAATAGTCAATTTATCATAAATAATGCAGATGAAAGTTTTCGTGTAGATAGTAGCGTACTTTTAGACAAAAATGGACAAGGTCGTCCCTAAGTTTTGACAATTGTTTTAAAAGGAATTTCATTGTGAAAAAGCTACAGAAAACAACAACAAAAAACAGCAAAATAAGCATTTAAAATGGGAAAGAAAACAATTAAACAAAAGAAATACATAACAAATTGAAGAGAAAAAGTTGACGGGTTAAGTGGCAAGAGAAACGAACAGATCGGAAAGGAAAAGAAATACGCTGAGGGGATACATTAATGCATACATTTCAATATTGGCACAAAGTCTTGTTCATAATCCATTTTTATTTGAACCAATAAAACCCCACTCGATCGGCCTTGCCTAAAAAAAAGCCTTTTTAAACAAACATTTTCCCAAAACGTTAGCATTTTTAAACTGACTGAGAAAAAAAAATCTGGGAGAAAAAAAACCCACCATATTACATATAAAAATATTTTTCGCCACAAGCTCCAATTCTTGCCGATTTCCTAAGCTCCCGTGGACAAGAACCCGAACTAATGGAAGCCACATTATTGTTGGAAAATGTTTTCCGCAAATATTTTCCCCGCTCGCTTTTCGACCAAAGAGTGGTCCTCAGGGCTTGGCCTTTGCGCGTGTTTCTACGGGATTGGATTAAAGTATTTCTTTTTTGTGTCTGCACTTTGAAAGGCGATGTGCTTGTTGGGAACAAGTAGAAAAGCCTTGTGTTTTCTCAAGGGTGAACAGGTTGAGTAATTAGTTTACCCTTTCTTCTGTCTTTTTTGTTATAGCCCTTTCTCTTCGATAGCAGTGTCTTGTCCTCTGACTTGGAGACAAGAAACTGAGACAGGTCTCAGTGTCGATCTTTTCTTTGATTTGATTTGATTTGATAATTGTTGCTTTTTTGGGTCCAGCGGACCATATATAGGCCAAATCAGGACCCCATCATTCTTTTCTTTGAATTGTCAACAGTATTCGTCTAGTGGACAACTTGTTTTGGTTTACTCCGTGCCACCTTGTGGAGTCAGGAGCCGAGAAAAATTGACAAGTGTTCATTCATTCAATCAATCAATCAATATGAGGCTTATATCGCGCGTATTCCGTGGGTACAGTTCTAAGCGCAGGGATTTATTTTTAAATTTGTATTTCTATTTTTTTTATTTTTTTTATGCAATTTATATCGCGCACATATTCAAGGCGCAGGGATTTATTTATGCCGTGTGAGATGGAATTTTTTTTACACAATACATCACGCATTCACATCGGGCAGCAGATCGCAGCCATTTCGGCGCATATCCTACTTTTCACGGCCTATTATTCCAAGTCACTCGGGTATTTTGGTGGACATTTTTATCTATGCCTATACAATTTTGTCAGGAAAGACCCTTTTGTCAATCGTGGGATCTTTAACGTGCACACCCCAATGTAGTGTACACGAAGGGACCTCGGTTTTTCGTCTCATCCGAAAGACTAGCACTTGAACCCACCACCTAGGTTAGGAAAGGGGGGAGAAAATTGCTAACGCCCTGACCCAGGGTCGAACTCGCAACCTCTCGCTTCCGAGCGCAAGTGCGTTACCACTCGGCCACCCAGTCCGAAGCGTGGAAGCGTTCGGAAAGGTTAGGGGCAGATTATACCTGCGCAGAGTCAGCGGCACAGACGACGCACTGCAGATTATCCCAGCCCGCTACACGTTGCGTGAAAAGAAAACAGGCCAAGTACTCGTCATAATCCCTATCGCAGCATCAACAAGGAACTTAGTCGATAAATATCGACAGGGGGCCGACAAATGGTTTAAATGGGAAATGTGTGTATATGGGTGTGGGTTTGAAACAAACAAACAAACCAACCCATGTGAACCCCGGGCCGCAGGCCTTCGATGTAGTGATTGAAAAAAAAGGATGTTCTCAAATGGTTCAATTCTCATTTGGTCTGATTCTCAAATGGTACCGGTATACTCCCCCCCCCCCCCCCCCCCGCCCTGGCCGCAGGCCTAGGAGTAAAATTTTTATAGACACTGACCTTCTTCCCAGGGGTCATTGACCCAGTTTTAGCTATGAGAGGTGGTTCGCCCAGAGGCTGTAGAGTATACTGGGGCGGTCTCTTTGATGTCTTGAGAGGAAACTTGGCCAGGGTAGTACATGCACCAGAACTGGTGGACACCAAGGACAAACATGAAATCGAAGCAGTTTGCTTTCAGAGAGAACGGTCGTCAGCAACTCAAACTTCTCTGTTTTCTTTTTTTTTTTAAATCTGACTTTCTTTGTGGCCCCCTGACTCCGCCCCCTCCCTCTGTAAGGACCCTCCTCCACAAGGACCGATTTTTGTCAACATTTTAAAGGTCGCTAGAGAGGGGTTCCACTGTATGACCTAACCGCTACTGGCAGACGGCCTCAATCTTCACGCGCAAAGACGAGATTAATAGGTGCTCGGTTTTGGTATTTTGAATTACATTACATTAAACCTTTGTTGGGTTTCATGGTCATGGCAACAGCCATAATAATATTACATGATGTATAATATCATATTTCAGCATATGTGAATTACATGTCATCATACTAAACTGTCATACATTTTTATTCCTACATTATTCTGATTGATCACAACCAAACCTACTATCATTGGACACATCCAAATGCAAGCGCCTGTTCTTGACAATTTCTCTCTGATCTAAATATAAAATCAGTGCAATTTCCTGGGTCGGGCTTTGCCACAGACACTCACGGTTTGGCCTGTAGGTAAAATGTACAATGTATTTTCTGATTTGTGCACAAAAGCTTTTTTTCTTTTTTCTTTTTTTTAACATAACAATGTTTAATGTCACTGTATGTTTAAAAGACCATGGTCATATTTGTAAAAAAAATGTTAAATTAGAAAATAAATAACATTTTGGTTCATGATTTTTCCTACACCTGTGCTAAAAATAAGAAATAAAAATGTCGGGTATATAAGTCACTCAAATACAGCTAGGTATGAATGGCTCGGTTTGAGTTTGTTGCAGTTGACCCTGCACAATGCGACATATCATGTTTTTGTTGAACAATTTTGACGTCACCCCTCCCATAGGGTGACGTATTTCACAACTTCCTGTGTTACACAAACTCTGTGATGACCAATTTTGACGTCACCCCTCCCATAGGGTGACGGATTTCACAACTTTCTACAGATGAACAATTTTGACGTCACCCCTCCCATAGGGTGACGGATGTCACAACTTCCTGTGTACACAAACTGATGACGTATTTCACAACAAAATGGCGCTGCCCATGGTCAACCTCGAAACTATCCGTATAGAATGGGGGCGTCCTCGCCCCCATAATAATATTCAGTGCGTCGTCTGTGCCGCTGAAACTGCGCAGGTCTATTCTGCCCATTAGGAGTACTTTTTTTTCTTGCTGGCTGGTTTATGACTTCAGAGAATCGTTCCTAAGTGTTTTAACTGGTCAAGCCGGACTGACTGAGACGCCAGCACTTGACAAACGGACAGCACTATTGAATTATTTATGATGAGGCGCACAGAAAGTGCAAGGTTGAAGAAAGAGAGGGCCACACAAACGAAAACACGCTACAAATGATTTGTACTGTAGGCACAGAGAGCCACACACATAAACAGATTTCACAGACACACACACACACACACACTCACACACACACTCACACACACACACGGTCTCTCTCTCATTCCACCCCCTTACACAATATCACAACCTACAAAATAATACCGTGTTTTTCCAGTCAGAGGGTGACGCGTAGAGGCTCGAGGCGTTACAAAAGTGAGTGTTTTGTTTCATACAATGTAAATAGCGAGCGGAATGCGTAAGCGCTGACGGTGTGAAATGTCTAAAACAGCTGCTGGCAAGAGTTAATGGGAGGCACCCCGTATCACTCATGGCCGTTAATGTTTCCAGGTTTTGAGCAGGTATGTCAGTAACTGTGCTTCGCTTCTGTGACTGTCTGTCTGTGTGTCTGTCTATGTGTGTGTGTGTGTGTGTGTGTGTGTGTGTGTGTGTGTGTGTGTGTGTGTGTGTGTGTGTGTGTGTGTGTGTGTGTGTGTGTCTGTCTGTCTGTCGGTCGGTTGGTTGGTCGGTCAGTTCTATGTTTGAGTTACACGCACACGTAAACACACACACACACACACTAACACACACACACACGCACACATACACACGCACACACACACACACACACATACGCGCGCGCGCGCGCACGCACGCACGCACGCACGCACGCACCTACGAGCACACACACACATACACACACACACTGACACTAACACTAACACACACGCGCGCGCACGCACACACGCACCTACTAGCACACACACACACACACACACACACACACATATATATATATATACTCACACACACTCACACTCACTCACTCACCTACACAAACACCCACACACACACGTGACACTTAAAATATTTGATCGAAAGCGGAAAGATAGTGGAAGAACGAAGGTCAGTGTGTTGCTTTTTTCGTGTCACAGTATTCGGGAAAAGAACGAAGGTAAATCCACGTGAGTGGCTATCAGAAAGTCAGTAAGGCGCAATAGGGATAAGTACAAAAACCAAACTCATTCAAAGTCTTTATAGCTGTGGGATAATCACAGAATTCAAAATCATGCAAAATGGCTATTGCGCTCAACAGTAAGTTTCAGGCTTCTGTGTTTGCGAGAAATCGGACTGCTGGACTACTTCCGCGTCGATCGTGATTCATTTCTGCTAAAAATGTGCACAGTTTTCTGCTTCTCAGGGGAACCAAATCCAGAATGACATGTGAAATTTGTTCAAAGTTTGGGCGTAATGTTTACACTGAGTACTGTTGACAGTATTTCAAATCCAGTTTATAATTATGTAATTTGTGCGTTCAAATCATGTCACGAGCTCTGCCTTATTGGAAGTTTTATCGTGAACAAAATCAGTGTTGGTGCCATCATTTGCAAGGCATTGTTTGGGTCTAAAAATAGTGCTACTCTTACAAAAATTAAAAAATCTGACTTTTATTTCACATCGTCAAAAAGGACGGCTAGGACTTCAAAATAAGTCCACATGCATTGTGTGTGTGTGTGTGTTCCCTTCAGAACCTGAAGTTCGCGTTCTTTTAACTTTGCCTCACTTACTTGTGAAGGAGCAATTAGTTTTAGTCATTTTTAGTCACGATTTTTTTTAGAGTTTCCACAAATAGTTTTCAAAATTGTATCAAAGTCAGCGGCAAGCGAAATTGGAACTTCAGACCTTTTAAAAAGGCGTTACTTCTGTCATACAGTTATTTTCATGCGATTTCAGTATAAAACAGTTGTCTTGCTAGCAGTAGGCGCATGCACATATCGGTCGATTTATTGGAATCACAATGACTTGGATATGTTCTGCGCGTTCTTAGAATCCGGTTTCATTCTAGAATGGACCGGGTCCAGGTTGGAATTCTAACCCTGCGCAAGTACAGGGGTGCCATTCTAGAATGAAACCCTTGTTGCTGGTCCATTCTGAGGAAAGTTGACATGCGTGAAGCATCGCGAGAGTGAATAAAGGGGGCCGTAATATTTGTAGGTAAGACAGAGTTGTCTTCCCTTGAATTATCTCCACCTGCACCTTCCCTTTGATAAAATGGGGCTGATTTGTCTACCCCTGAAAAAATCCTTTGGCGATCTTGCGATGTCATGTCATGTCAAGAAAGTTGACACTCCTGAGTACGCAATAAACAAAGGCAGACCATAGCAAGGGGGACTACCAGGGCGGTAATGTTTGCAGGGCAGTTGTTTTTGTGATGAGAGCCGGTTGCGGCCGCTTGCAATGTCAGCGCTGTCTCCCTCTCGGAAATGTCCGTTTTTTTGACAATTTTTTTGACAGACAGACAGACAGACAGACAGACGGTCAGACCGACTAACCGACAGACAGACCAACAGAAGGACAGAGTGAGTTATAGAGCTGTTGTCACAGGTTTAAAAAAAGTTGACATTAACAAAAACAGAAATCAACAACAACTTTTGTCTGGTTTTATAATATTATGGGAAAACATTGAAAGCAATTCACAGTAGTAGTACTACCACAACAAATACTCTCAAAGGGGAATTCCATGCCTAAAAATTTGACAGTTTTTATTTAATCTATCAGAATCCCTACCTTCCAAACTGTGATATGCCCACGTTTCAAACTCTTCATGTATATGAATAAGATTAAAAGTTACAAGCGAGATCGGCAAAACACTGTCAGTCCGGAAATTTTCGTTCGTAGCGATCAGTGCTGAGTGTCTCTCAAAATCGTAATCACTTTCAGAACATCACAATCCCAATTCACGATGTCTTTGAGTAAAGTGTAAAAAAACCGAAAAAAACACCCAACCAAACACACAAAAAACAAAAACAAACAGAAAATCCAGTTACAAGCGAGATCTGCAAAACACTGTCAGTCCGGAAATTTCCGTTCGTAGCGATCAGTGCTGAGTGTCTCTCAAAATCGTAATCACTTTCAGAACATCACAATCCCAATTCACGATGTTTTTGAGTAAAGTGTAAAAAACCCGAGAAAAAAAACCCAACCAAACACACAAAAAACAAAAACAAACAGAAAATCCACATTTGTGGCTTTGGCTGTGTGATAGTCTAACTGAAATGACTATTCCAACTTGGACCCAAATTCCAACCTTGCGCACGGCCGATTCTAGAATGGACCAGCAACAAGGGTTTCATTCTAGAATGGCACCCCTGTACTTGCGCAGGGTTAGAATTCCAACCTGGACCCGGTCCATTCTAGAATGAAACCGGATTCTAAGAACGCGCAGAACAGATACATTCTATCAAATAAAGCACGGTCCCCATAAAAGCACTTCACGCGTCATAGGTGGATGCTGCTTTTTGCACATCGCTGCTCCGTTGGCGGTTTTTTTTCTCTGTCCAGACAAATGGTGTGCTTGCAAATAAACATTAATCTCGCCTACATACGAATCCTTGTTCGGTTGATGGAAATAGGGAAGTGAAATCTGTTTGGCTGATTAATGAACCCCTTGAAACCGGAGCGTCTGTTTGTTACCAGCAATTACATAATGAATAACTTGAAGAAGGAACGCAGAACCGCTGAAGCGGAATGCTGTCTGGTGCCGTCATAGCTTAGAGGGCATATCCGTTGTTTTTATAACCCTGCTCGTCTGATGACAGAAAGGCCAAGGGACAAAAAAAGGAGTCGAAAAAAAGTGTGCAATGAATTTCATTCTCTTCAAAGCCAGGCGAAACCCCCCGAGCAGCATTATCACAGGCTGATTGGATTTGTATGAAGATGAGCAGCGGCCATGCAGTGACCTGGATCAGGGACACCAGACTGCGGTACTGAGCTGCCCTGCATTCTCGTTGGAGAAGGCAGATCTACCCATTGTAGACTTCTCAGACACAATACATAAAGCCCCACTCCGCCTCACATGAGGTTTACAGAACGATGGCATCGTTTCTCTAAAACTGCAACTCTAAAATGATAGAACACGCTCACAATAGCATTCAACAATATGAAATAACTCTTACAGATCACCTGAATGGCTAATTTGCACGCGTAAACCACACACCCGTTTTCGTGCTTTATTCAACCCCCGAGCCATCGGGGTACTGTGTGACCCACTTTATTCACACATGACTTAGTGAGTCGTTTCCGGTTTCAAAGCGACTCTAGAACTCCAATAGTACGTCATTGTGTACCTCTGAATCTAAAATACAACAAATGACTGATAGTGACACAAACCGAGTAGCGGTTGAATTAAAAAAAGCTGTAGCGATTTGCAGAAACATCGTCCGATTGAGTATTTGTAAGATGCAGCTTATGTGATGTGATACTATCCCTGTCGCGGCAGTACGTTTTCATGCGCGCAATACTCGAACTACATGGCACAGCAACAAACAGTATCATTAATGTTCGAAATCTTAGGTGACTAGCATCGCAAAAAAGAAAAGTTGCATGGTTCTCGGTGTCCTACTTCCTCGTTATCAAATAAAATGAACTGCATCTGCACACGCATTATTCAAGTCAGTCACCCAAGTCGCTCACTCTACATCCGGGCTCCGAACTTTCAAAATGTCAAAACTTCGAATTGTTCTGAATTTGTCTAAATGATAAAATAATTTTTTTGTGTTTAAACAATGTTTGTCTCCCAAGCTGTATATTCATTCTCTAGGTTTTAAAAGTTAGGTGGGAGTTGTTGTTGTTGTCGTTGTTGTTGTTGTTGTTTTTGTTGTTGTTGTTTATTGCAAGGAAAGATACATGACGGAAACAGGTATCTCAATGTATGAATTGTTTCTTTTTTGGCTTTTAATGTGGTTTTATCAGAAAAAAACAAAGTTAAAAAACAAAGGAATACTGTACTCACCGATACAAGAACGAGACAAGACGGTACGAATTTTCGCTTATGGAAGCTTCATCAGGAAAAACAAGAACACAAAAGACAACAAAAAGCAGACGCAACACGGAACGAACAAGGTTTGAAAGAAAATGGAGGGGGAAACACGCAAAAAAGGGAAGGAACTCTAGGAACCGAAATGAATGAAAGGGGAGAGAAGTGGTTGGCTAGGAACGGAAAAAAACATATCATATATGCCCAGACTTAACACAGAAGTGACCGAAAGATGTTTTGACGGATTGTTGGAGTTAATTATGCCAGCCTTGAATAGTACACATTACCGAATTCACAAAAGCGGCGCTGATAAACCTGAACGAACCAGACGGAACTACCAACAACAGCGGCTGCAATGACTGCAGCAGCTTCAGGCTAACATCAAACTCCACGGCTCTCAGCTTGAACACAGTTGGCGAAGATAATGCAGTTTGAAATATGTCAGTCTTAATTATGCATGGGCAGTGTAGTTGCTCTGGATACCAAGACTCTTGGGCCGAGGTGCACGAGAAAGTTTCCAACCGGGTTACGTAGGTACCAGCTTCAGTGTTGGATTGTTTGCTTGTTTGCTTAACGCCCAGCCGACCACGACGGGCCATATCAGGGCGGTGCTGCTTTGACATATAACGTGCGCCACACACAAGACAGAAGTCGCAGCACAGGCTTCATGTCTCACCCAGTCACATTATTCTGACACCGGACCAACCAGTCCTAGCACGAACCCCATAATGCCAGACGCCAGGCGGAGCAGCCACTAGATTGCCAATTTTAAAGTCTTAGGTATGACCCGGCCGGGGTTCGAACCCACGACCTCCCGATCACGGGGCGGACGCCTTACCACTAGGCCAACCGTGCCGGTAGCTTCAGTGTTGGATTGGCTGAATTCACATGCAAATCTCATTTTCAACCAATCCGACTAAGTGGCTGGTTCCCACCCGGTTGGTATCTTTTTCGTGCACATCAGCACAGGTGAAGCTCGTGCACCCTGAAGGCATCTCGATCTCCACCTTGACTAAATGCCGTGGCTACAGCTCACAACCCCAGCTGTAGAGAGTGTGTATATAGACATATGGTTCTTCTGTAAGAATGTTTCTAGCATTTTAAGCCAGAGGTACAGAATGGCTCTTTAATATACCACAAAGAAGCCCAAGGGTCCCTTTGTTAACCGCTTTGTGTCTAGCCAAGTCTTCACACAGGCAGTGGTGGGGGGTACATACAGTAACTGAGATACACGAAGCGATGTTGTCTCAATGGTGATGTAGCAACTTTATACTACTTACCAACCCCCCCCCCCCTCCTCCCCATCCCTTCTTCTTCACACTGTTGGCCTCAGAACCGCAAGATTATGAAGCTTTTCTGCGAGCCGTGAGGCCAAAGATTTCTGGGTTTTTTACAAGCTCCAAGTTTCGTTTGCTTATTGCATAAATTGCGTCTATTCCGCGTGATCTGAGCAGAGGGATCGAAAACTGCAGCTACAAACAGATATATCAGCCTGTAAAGCCAAAGAGGAGGAGGGTTGTGTTTTTGTGTCGGGTGTAGGGGGGGGGGCGGGTACGGGTACGGGAGAGGGGTCTAGGGTGATGTAGACAGGAATTGGGGGGGGGGGGGGGTACTGTACGCAGAATGTTTGCAGAATGTTTGAATGCAGACTACTACAATTATGTGAGATTATACGAGTATATGCAAGTTATGGCGGGCATGCAGACAGCAACTGGAAAGAGAGAGAGAGAGAGAGAGAGAGAGAGAGAGAGAGAGAGAGAGAGAGAGAGAGACACACACACACACACACACACAGGTGTGTGTGTGTGTGTGTGACTGTCTTCGTGCGTGCGTGCGTGCGTGTGTGTGTGTGTGTGCGTGCGTGTGTGTCAGTGTGTGTGTGTTTCCAAGAGAGAGAGACAGAGGCACAGAGACAGAGATAGACACACACAGACACAGCACTAACCAAACCACCAGCAAAACAACATAACATGACCAGACACAGACAGGATGACAGATAAAGTGTATCGGCAGGCAGCAGGCAGTATATTACATCGCGATTAGCCCGCTTCATCCCATGGCACTGCTATGCAACGCAATGCTGCGCTATAGCCTTGTCTGCATGCTCTTGTTAGAACGATTGCTCCATCCACACGGCACAGCCAGCCTCCCTTCATAATACCTATGTCTGAATGTGTCTGTGTTTGTGTGTGTGTGTGTGTGTGTGTGTGTGTGTGTGTCCGTGTGTGTGTGTGCAGTCGCGTCGGAAACAGGCACAGGTGTGCCGACACCGACAGGCTTTAGGCTCGCAGCCTCCCGAGGTCACGTGACTGCAGGTAAGTTTTCAGGTGCACACCGTTTGACTATGAGCGCGGCGCGACAGGTGTGGTGTAGCCACGACGCGCTGTACATAGTGTAGTGTGGCGATGATAGGTTTATGAAGCGATGGATCTCTGGCCTCACTCACACAACAGTGATGCAACAGATGTGGGCCATGCATGGTCGCCCCCTGTGTCGGGTGTAACCCTTCATTCATTCAGGGATATGTCATCTGTTCTATACTTCAGCCGCCGCTGCTGTTGAAAACATCAGGTTTGACTGAGGCCGAAGGGAACGCAGCACCCAAGCATAGGTAAAACAGATAAAACACACCTACTCCTTCTTCCACCCTTCCTCCTTATCTATTCTCTAGTTTCTTTCTCTTTTCTTCTTTTTCACAGTGCGTTAAAGCCTCGCTTCGGCGTACGCTTCCAACAATTCTTGCTCACATTCTGTAACACCAGATGAACATAAAAACAGGCTAGAACTATGCACATCGGAGATCTACAGCAAGACAGTTCTGATTGAACAGCAAGAGCGAGTGATGTGTTTGAAGATTTCTTAACAAACACTAGTTTTTCACATTGCATTTGATCAATGGGTTAACACCTGGTACCGTACGAAATTATTACAGACATTGTGCTTCATGACAGGATTGCTCTTTCTGCACGTGTGCGAGGTGTTTGTTGTTTTGTCGGACAAAGCATCAGAGAACGATGTTGCAGAACGGACGTGAGCATCAAGATAACGACTTTCGCATATATATATATATACAAGGAACTTGGTCGATAAATATCGACAGGGGGCCGACAAATGGTTTAAATGGGAAATGTGTGTATATGGGTGTGGGTTTGAAACAAACAAACAAACCAACCCATGTGAACCCCGGGCCGCAGGCCTTCGATGTAGTGATTGAAAAAAAAGGATGTTCTCAAATGGTTCAATTCTCATTTGGTCTGATTCTCAAATGGTACCGGTATACTCCCCCCCCCCTGGCCGCAGGCCTAGGAGTAAAATTTTATAGACACTGACCTTCTTCCCAGGGGTCATTGACCCAGTTTTAGCTATGAGAGGTGGTTCGCCCAGAGGCTGTAGAGTATACTGGGGCGGTCTCTTTGATGTCTTGAGAGGAAACTTGGCCAGGGTAGTACATGCACCAGAACTGGTGGACACCAAGGACAAACATGAAATCGAAGCAGTTTGCTTTCAGAGGGAACGGTCGTCAGCAACTCAAACTTCTCTGTTTTCTTTTTTTTTTAAATCTGACTTTCTTTGTGGCCCCCTGACTCCGCCCCCCTCCCTCTGTAAGGACCCCCCTCCACAAGGACCGATTTTTGTCAACATTTTAAAGGTCGCTAGAGAGGGGTTCCACTGTATGACCTAACCGCTACTGGCAGACGGCCTCAATCTTCACGCGCAAAGACGAGATTAATAGGTGCTCGGTTTTGGTATTTTGAATTACATTACATTAAACCTTTGTTGGGTTTCATGGTCATGGCAACAGCCATAATAATATTACATGATGTATAATATCATATTTCAGCATATGTGAATTACATGTCATCATACTAAACTGTCATACATTTTTATTCCTACATTATTCTGATTGATCACAACCAAACCTACTATCATTGGACACATCCAAATGCAAGCGCCTGTTCTTGACAATTTAGATCAGTGCAATTTCCTGGGTCGGGCTTTGCCACAGACACTCACGGTTTGGCCTGTAGGTAAAATGTACAATGTATTTTCTGATTTGTGCACAAAAGCTTTTTTTCTTTTTTCTTTTTTTTAACATAACAATGTTTAATGTCACTGTATGTTTAAAAGACCATGGTCATATTTGTAAAAAAAATGTTAAATTAGAAAATAAATAACATTTTGGTTCATGATTTTTCCTACACCTGTGCTAAAAATAAGAAATAAAAATGTCGGGTATATAAGTCACTCAAATACAGCTAGGTATGAATGGCTCGGTTTGAGTTTGTTGCAGTTGACCCTGCACAAAGCGACATATCATGTTTTTGTTGAACAATTTTGACGTCACCCCTCCCATAGGGTGACGTATTTCACAACTTCCTGTGTTACACAAACTCTGTGATGACCAATTTTGACGTCACCCCTCCCATAGGGTGACGGATTTCACAACTTTCTACAGATGAACAATTTTGACGTCACCCCTCCCATAGGGTGACGGATGTCACAACTTCCTGTGTACACAAACTGATGACGTATTTCACAACAAAATGGCGCTGCCCATGGTCAACCTCGAAACTATCCGTATAGAATGGGGGCGTCCTCGCCCCCATAATAAGCAAACACATGAGCTGACTGAAGAAAAATGCGGCAAAAATCGTCTTCTTGAAGCCGATTGTGTCCGACGGCGTGCCTTTGTGTTCAAGAAAATGCAGCAAAATTAATACCGTCTTCTTGAAGCAGATTGTGTCGTGCCTTGGTGTTGAATAAGTGCAGCAAATACCGCCTTCTTCAAGCCCATTTTTTCGTGCTTTTGTGTTCCAAAAAAATGCAGCAAAACCCGTCTTCTTAGCTTTAAGCATATCGTGTCGTGTTTTTGTGTTCAAGAAAATGAAGCAAAAACTGTCTTCTTTAAGCATATCGTGTCGTGTCTATATGTTCCTATTTGTACCGGGCACCAACCTTATGTGTCGGTACGGTGGTTCGGATTGTGCGACCAGCTGATGAGGGAGAGAGTCGCTTGTTCCACCTAATTTAACCGTTGTTAATCGTTCTGGTGACAGATAGCCGAGTTTGAGTATCCGCCTGACAACAATAAGCGTCCTTTTGAGTGAGGTGGCCTCTCTTCGGAGGGAAATTAAAACACACAAAACGAAGACCGTGGTACTTCTCAGTTGGTCTCACCGAACTTCTGCCATCGGTTCCAGTGTTTTGTTTAGATGTGTTCTTTATTCTGAGATGACCTATCTTCGGAGGGAACTGACACATTACAAGCACCACTGCACTGCAGAGTGGGTGGTCCCCGACTTCTAGTTTCGATGCCAGTTTCCTCTCTGCATGTGATCATCATTCTGAGATGTCCTCTCTTCGGAGGGAACTGACACATTACAAGCACCACTGCACTGCAGAGTGGGTGGTCCCCGACTTCTAGTTTCGATGCCAGTTTCCTCTCTGCATGTGATCATCATTCTGAGATGTCCTCTCTTCGGAGGGAACTGACACATTACAAGCACCACTGCACTGCAGAGTGGGTGGTCCCCGACTTCTAGTTTCGATGCCAGTTTCCTCTCTGCATGTGATCATCATTCTGATATGATCTCTCTTCTGAGGGAACTGACGCTCAAATTACAGGGTCGACTGTTAAGTTCAATAGGTCGTCCGAAATTCAATGTCGATTTCAGTTTCATGTCTGGATGTGTCTTGCCTTCCGAGGTGTCCTCTCTTCGGAGGGCACTGACGCTTACATTACAGATACCACTGCAAAGTTCAATAGGTCGTCCGAAATTCTTATCTCGAATTCAGTTTCATTTCTGAGTGTATCTTGTGTTCTGAGGTGTCCTCTCTTCGGGGGGGGGAACTGACGCTCACATGACAGATACCATTGTGAAGCTGAAAGGTCGTCCGAAATTCAATGTCGATTTTAGTTTCATGTCTGGATGTGTCTTGTATTCTGAGGTGTCCTCTCTTCGAAGGAACTGACGCTCACATTACAAATCACTTCTGGACAGCTCAGTTGGCCTTCCCAAACTTCTAATTTTGAAGCCAGCCTCCTGTCTCACCATACTCACCACGCAGGACACACCCAATATGCTGCGTAGCATACATAAAACTGCAGCGCAATAGTGCCGACATTTGGGTGAAGATGCTACTCTTTTGCGGTGTGTTAATGCCCAGATAATGAGTTTTCCGCGCTGTTGCGCGAGTGAATAGATACACACCCCAACGGGATGAATGTCACCGCACTCCCGTCAAGTAGAACGCCAGCTCCCCATTCCGACGCTTTTATATTGCTGCTGCTTTGCTCTGTCCAGAAAGGTGCAGGGACTGCGAACTGGAGGATGCTTGGAGGGGCGGTGTGGGTCCTCGGAGTTAAAGGTATACAAACCATTCTCGTGTTAGCGATTGCGTACATCAACTCAGATCTAGTCCGGAGCTGTTTACATGAGAAATGAGCATCCATCCACGTGAACACAAACCTAAACTCAACAGCCGGTCTGCTTCCTGCGCAAAGTGGGAATTTTTGACATAGATCTGTGTCAAGCTGCAAAATTGATTTTGCGCACAGGAATTTCGACATATCATCATTATCAAGTTGTAATCGATTTTTGTCTGTTGCGTATCTTGTTTGTCCACTTTTAACACTTTCTACCCCACCTATGTTGACCAAGTTTGTTTTTTGTAGCCGAGACCAACTGTGCTGCAGCAGCGGGTAACTCAGAATTGTAGTAACTGTGTAGAAACTGTGTATTAACACGATGGAATGCAGGCGTTAGATCGACGTTACAGGAAGCGACTGAAGGGACTGTGTGTACGGATATATCCGTACCAGGTCAGATAGAGCCATCTGAGTGGGTACGGATATATCCGTACCTGGGAGACAAGGAGTTAAGGCCGCTCGGTCAAAGTTCTTGTGATGTTTTGTTTTGGTCCTGCATTAAATGTTCCAATGACTTAATCTTTATTTTTTTTCTTTATTCATTTTTTCTTCTTCTTGAATTTGGAACGTTAGCCGTCTATCTGTTTCGGATTTTCGATTTTTCGCACACCAAAATCTGCAAAGGAAGCAGCAAGACTTTTGAATTTTGGTTGGCTTTGTGTCAAAGTGGGATGATGTTCATATCACATATGGAATCCTTCGCAGATCTGAGGTGATGTACATGATCGCTTATCCGCGAGAAGAAATGAAGCTTTAAGTTGCCACAGTTGAGATCGTTCGAGTGATATTTACACAGAGCAAACCAGGCCCCTGTTTCCAACCATCGATCATCGTTTTGTTTCTTTCTTTCATTTCCCCCCTTGCATTTAGGATCCTGCAGTGATGAGAAACGTTCTCCACCAGCCCCACTCTGTCTCTGTCTATCTCTGTCTGTCTGTCTGTCTGTCTGTCTTTTTGTTTGTCTGTGTCTCTGTCTGTCTGTCTGTCTGCAAGTCTCCCTCTCTCCCTCTCTGTCTCTTGTTCTCTCTTTTTCTCTCTCTGTCTCTCTGTCTGTCTCTCTGTCTGTCTCTGTCTCTCTCTGTCTCTATCTCTCTCCCCCCTCTCTCTGTCTCTGTCTCTCTCCTTCTCTCTCTCTCTCTCTCTCTCTCTCTCTCTCTCTCTCTCTCTCTCTCTCTCTCTCTCTCTCTCTCTCTCTCTCTCTCTCTTGACCCTACCCCTCTCTATCTCTATCCCCTTCGCAACCCCACCCCCGGAGTTATAGACAGAACTATTAGGAACAAAATGCCTGCTCTTATTACCACATATCGTTTTGTTACAACAGAACGAAGCTCTTCAAAGCGCAGACTTGAAAAGTACGTAACACCGACTTCCCTGTGTTGGTGTACGTGCCAGAGTGACTGAAATACTTCTTCATTTCGGATGACAGAGTTGAATTGAAATATGTTTTCCCCATTCCTCACTGATGCCTAATAATTATCCCTAAAGCAATGTGACAGCCTCATTCAGTGTACGGTAGAAGCAATCATGCTTCCTTCGCCCATTGCTCTTCACACAACCTGTATGTGAAAGAAAAGGTAAAAGGAGGAGGACCGAAGATGCACAAGATAGAGACCGAAAGGGTTTATAGCCGTTTATGGGGAAAACATAGAAAACACAACTGTGACGGACACAATCAAATGATGCAGTGATTTTTTTTCCCCCGCGCTGCCCTGCGTAAGACGATGTGTCATTTTAGCCTGACAAGAGTGGTCGCATAAATCTGTCAACGAAAAAATAACAGGAAAAAGGGAGGGCAAGCTTTGTAGCATCCCACGCCTCTCCACAGTGCGCAGATTTTACCTCAGTTTGAGTTGCGTGTCAATACATCAGATACGAGGCGGGGATAGCCAAACTTCATAGCGCTCGCCGCGGGGTTGGAGAGTGAAGAGAAGGGTCCGCTGCTTCCATCACGTTCGCTCTGTCCCTGGGGACATTGTGTAGCCCGCATCAGCGATTTGCCGCAGCAGCAATTTCTTTTCTTTTCACAAACAAAAATTGCAGCGGAAGTTTTAAACTTTATATTTTTCCCATGAGCTGCATAAAGTCCTTGTTTTCTTGTTGTCAAGTGAAAAAAAGTCGCACTTGCATTGATGTAAGCGGGCAGTTCCATTCATTGGGAGAAGCGATGGAGAAAAATGCAGACACAAAAGCGGTTAATGGAAAAAGAGTAAACATTTGTTACCCAGAAGACCAAAGGTTCTATAGTAAATGTTAAATAGAAGTAGACCAGGAAAAAAATTACGAGGGGAGATCACGTGGGACTTTAAACTCAAACTTACATATTGGTTTTATTGAAAGTGGGAGGTCTTCTTCTTCTTCTTCGTTCATGGGCTGAAACTCCCACGTACGCATAGTTCACTCATGTTTTTTGATGAGTTTGTTTTTGCGTGTATGACCGTTTTTACCCCGCCAGTCAGGCAGCGATACTCCGATTCCAAGGGAAGCATGCTGGGTACTCTCGTGTTTCTATAACCCACCGAACTCTGCCATAGAATACATGATCTTTTCCGTGCGCACTTGGTCATGTGCTTGCGTGTGAGGTCTAAATTTCACAATGCAAAAGAACGACTAAAATCAACATCTGATCTGAAATTGCAGCATCTGAAACGTAGCAGACATACCGTCTTTGTGACGCCACCGACACTCGCCGAACAGAGTTGTGCTTCTTGCAGGACAACAAAATCCACGATGGCGGCTTTTGTGCCATTCTGACTTGTTTGTATTACCGATTGTAGCCTAAGCAAATATCGGCTTTTAAAAATGATCTGCAAGGTAAAGAGACAACTTCGACTTTGAAATAGGCTTACACGTGTGATTTTGGGTTCGGTTCCCCTTAACCTAAAGCAGTGTGGATGAAACAAGGACACGGGTCAACAATTCGTGTATCAAAGGCTTCGGTGACTGCCTTGTTGCGTGTTTCGCTATAATTATTAACACACTATGGTTCTTGGTCTTCTGCAAGAAAAGTGGACTGGGCGGTCTTGGAGCCTGTGGTTTTTACTACTTACTTTGAATTTATTTGACATGTTACTTCTTGAAAAGGACTTTTTGATTTCTTTTCAAATGTGTTGCTGCATTTTGTTGTCAGCTAAATTGTAGTATTTTTTGTTATCGCAGTGGACGCTTCGAGCTGTAGTCAAGCTTTTAATTATTATAATCATAATTATTACAAACCTGTCATTGTTAGCGTTTCTGTTCGTCATCGTACGTTCAGTTCATTCATTACAGTGGATTTCCTCCCAGCGATTTAATCAAAAGTGTGTTCGTTGCCGAAGGAAAACGTATACTTGCTGTACCCTTCAATTGATAATTCTTTTAATAGATATTTTTTATTCAGCAATGGCTAGCCACAGGTTTTCCTGGTTTCGTTCCCTGGGTAGCCCAATCAAGGGGCTGATGGTTTCAAAATTAGAGGACTTGCGTTAGGGAACATCAACTTTGGGAAGGTATTTTGTGTTGAATCTTTATCTTTTCTTTTTGCCGGTCAAATCCTTGGTTTAATTCCCACAGCAAAAAACACGAAGCGGAACATTGCTAAAAAGACATGGGTAGTTTCCCTACTCACTTTTTTTCACCTGGACTACTCGTAAAAAAACCAAAAACCAACAACAAAACCACCAGTACTGTATAGTTTCTCTACTCATGTACTATCTAGAATGGTCACTGTTCCGCGTAGTCCTTATTCGATTGGCAGGACTGCATTAACCGGTTCCATTGTCTGTCCCTCCTAGAATTATGTCCGTCATACAACCAGAACCAGATACATAGTACCCTTTTTGTTGAAGGGAGCCCTGTTCAATTAAGCTGGTCATGCGGCAAGATCCAGTTTTATGTCTCTACAATTGCTATGTCTCCCCAATCGGTATGGCCCGACAATCGGCAGTCGGCCTGGCCAGTCTATAGAACAGCTCAGGCCGTGTGTGGTGAAAAACAATGGACTCTGCCAGGCTCTGTCCATAACAGAACTGCCAAAACGGAGAGGTTTTTGTGGCCAATGGATGGAAATATAATCAGCAGCCTTGTGATAAACGTCTGTTGACAATTTCCTGCCTCTTCCGCTGTGTCCCTGATATGGGTGGAACGTGTAATGTATACAATACGACACGTGCTCTTTGGCCTTTGTCTGTGTAGTTCGGTCCTGCTACTTTCTGGTTCGCGAAATGGTGTCGTGTATGGGTTGTTTTTTCAGTAGTACTCACCCAGTGTCTGACCTGTCTGAAAACACTTCCGCGTGGAGGGGTTTTGCTGCCCGCCCAGTGACTCAGATAAAGGGGGAAAATGTTCTCTGCTCGCGCGGCAGCAAGCAGGTTGTCTCTGAACTGTACTGGTGTTAGCAAGTCTTTGGCTGTAAGTGTGTTCTAAACCAGTTTTCGAC
Organism: Littorina saxatilis; assembly: GCF_037325665.1. Taxonomy (NCBI): domain Eukaryota; kingdom Metazoa; phylum Mollusca; class Gastropoda; order Littorinimorpha; family Littorinidae; genus Littorina; species Littorina saxatilis. Next base: position 52,773,706 of record NC_090245.1, on the reverse strand, counting down.
GGGACCTGCCACAGTTCTGACGGTAACACCTCTCACCTGAGGGCTGGCTTTAAATGTACAAAACAGTACAGTGAAACCCACTTTTAAGACCACTGGGGGGTCCACAGTAGTGTTACAAATAGTACATACACCGTATCATGTCTGTGCACTCGTGAATTGTTAATTTGAAACCTTGCAGGATGATGCAAGATATTTCATGTCAGCTGACTACGGTAGAAACTTGTTACTGAGTGACGTCATCACGTTCCAGGACGAACCCGTCCGGAAAGATTTGTGTTTGTTTTCCATCACTTTTATTGCGCTGTTAACTGGGTTAACTTTCATGTTTATGGTGCTGTACAGAATATCCGACATGTTCTATACGGTAGGTCATGGATCGATGTGATTTGTTCTTGTGTTTTGAGAGTTTGCCTCCACCATCGATTTTCAGTGAATGGCAATTCACTACACTGGAATGGGCAAAATCACAATGTGCTTGGCGATTTACTACAGTTGCCCTGGAATGGGCAAAATCACAAGGTGCGTGACAATTCACTACAATTGCACTGGAATGGGTAAAATCACAAGGTGCGTGACGTGACAATTCATTACAATTGCACTGGAATGGGTAAAATCACAAGGTGCGTGACAATTCACTACAATTGCACTGGAATGGGCAAAATCACAAGGTGCGTGACAATTCACTACAATTGCACTGGAATGGGCAAAATCACAAGGTGCGTGACGTGACAATTCTTTACAATTGCACTGGAATTGGTAAAATCACAATTCAAGGTACATGACAATTCATTACAGGTGCCCCCAAAACACGTGCATGGTGATTCGCTACAATATTGCACTGGAATGGGTAAAAACACAAGGTACATGATGACAATTCATTACAGTTGCACTGGAATGAGTAAAACCACAAGGTTAGCGGTGACTAAAATGATCCACTGTTGATCTTGGACCACACTGACACTGGGGAACCTTAATTCAGCCGGCAATTAAGGTCGGTGCGGGCTGCAGAGAGCTTCCTGTGGATCCTCGCCTGTCGCAAAACGTCTGTTGCCTTGATGTGGGCCATACATAGACGGCTGGCTTCCTCTCGGTGGCCGCGGGCAAAGAAGACAGCGAGGAGTCTGGAACACTCTGACCTTTTCACCAACACACGCTGATTATGCTTCCGGGAGTCGCCGCCATGTTTTTCTAGCAAAGCACACAGCCCAGTATGTCGTGATAGTTTAGTTTAAGCTTCACTTGGAGTGGTGTTTTTTTTTCTTCTCGAGGTTATTATTTTTTTGCGGGGATGGGGTTGTGGGGGTGGGGTGGGTGGGGTGGATGGGGGGGGGGGGGGGTGTCGGACCGTTTCATAATTTATCCACGTGAAAAAAAGTATCGCGGGGTTCCGGGATTTGCCGCCGTGTTGTCCCGCTTCGTGGATAATTATTAAAGTCTAGCGTGTGTGTTTACTTAAACTTTACTTCGAGTGTTTGGCTCTTTTTCAGTCTTGGGTGGTGAGGGGGGGGGGGGGTGGCGGGGTTATAACTTGAGGAACCTTTTATTATGTTTCCACGTGATCAGCCGGATTATGGTCGCGGGGCACAGTTGCCACCATGTTTTCCTACGACAACACTAGCCGAGTGTGTCGTGATATGTCAGTTTAACTTTACATCGAGTGTTTGGTTCTCTTTTGGGGGGTGGGGGTGTATGTGTGGGAATTGGGGGGGGGGTCCTTCTTGAGCAACCCGGCTTTCATTATTTTTGTCTTCTGCGAGTATAGTTCTGGGAGTTGCCGCCATGTTTTCCTAGGGCTGCATATTATAGCTTCGAGTCTTACGCATCCCTGATATTAATTGGGCGAAGTCAACTCCACGAAGCCGTTCGCTGCACGAAGCTTTGGCACTGTATTTTTGGTTTAAAAGACTTTGAAAAATCTAGCTGGTTTCCGTAATATTGTACACAAGAAGGATAGTATTTCTCAACCGCTAGACTGAGTTCCTCAACCGCTGGAAGGCCGTAAGCGGGCTCGCTGGTTAGCAACACTTTAATGCTTTTTTTTATGAAACGGGGTTTTCATCTCAGAAGGATTACGTTAAGCCCGCACTGCTCTTAATAAACGGAGGATTGAGGACTAGAAAGAGAGGAGGATGCGAAAGGGACTGGGCACTGAGTTTGAAGCCTGGGAGGAGCACTTGCTGCATATTTCACGCAGGAAAACAAATCTTGGTAGAGAAGATGAAAACCTGTTTTGACTTTGAGCTGTTAGATTTTTTTTCGAGACGTTTGAAAAAGGAATATAGTGAACTTGAAAGAAACCACACACACGCACGCATCCACACACACACACACACACAACAACAACAACAACAACAACAACAACAAAAACAACAACAACAACATCAACTACAGCAGAAACAAAAACAACAACAATAACAACAACAATAACAACATCAACACCAAAAACCAAATAATCATGGGCGAACACAAACGTCTGTGAAAGTTTGTTTTATCTCTCTTATCGTTATCACCGTTTGTTTGTTTGTTTGTTTGTTTGTTTGTTGTGTACTTGTTTGTTTAGTCACATCAGACGTGTTACACCTTTAACCTTCCCCCCACAAGCTACGATTCGAACTTTGGCACAATCGACATGTCCGTTCTGAAGAAAGAAAAACACCGCGGGGAGCGAATCTTGACCATTAGATCGATCGTGCGCTTTACTTCCACACACGGGCCGCCCAGGTGATGACATGTAGACCAAGAAATTTGGTTGATTAAAATCAACAGGGGTCGAAGCCGTGCTATAATTAAAGAAGCACTAATATACGGATACATGTGAAAGTAAGCAGTTGTCCCTCGAATGTTCTTCATGAACATGTAAGAGCTGTCATGCAAAGATGAAGTGGTATTAATATTCTTGGCATCCTTTGCACAAATTCTAATTTGTCTTCCATTTGCAAATTGAGATCAGCAGCACACGTGTGTCCATACAGCCAATAGCGGCTAGCTGGGCAGTTGCAGAAGCAAGGACGATGGCAATCGACACTGACCAGATCACGAGAGTAATTTAATCCACGGGATGCATTGTGGAAGAGGGTTAGCCGTAGTAATTGGCAGGGTGGAATTAGCCCTTTCCGCGGCCAGGCCGACTGAGCCGTGACCTTTGGACAGTCTCGCGCCGTGACAACACTCCATGAATAATTCAGACCGCACAGCAAGCAAAATCTCCACTGTAGATTGACCGTTCAACCGCAAAGACACAAACACCACTATTTTCTTCATTTTCAATTCTACCAAATGATACTTGGTTTTGTCTAAGCTACGGATTTTAAAACCTCCAAAATTCTGTGTAAACCAAATCTTAAAATGGAGGTACATTTCCAGAGGCAATGAACAGAAAAGGCAAGGGTTAAAAAAAGGAGGGGTGGAGGGGGGGGGGGCTTAATTAGGGAGGCCGAGGTCGTAATAAAGGGTTCCATTGAACTGTTAAAAGGATCCACCATCTTGGTCCATCCGGTTGTCTGGCTATCTCCTTCAGCTGGCAAGCTTGTTTGTGTATGTGTTTGATGAGAGACACAGTGGTACCCTGGTGAAAGGTTGAAAGTAGCCTTCGTGGACGATGTTGTCGTTGAGGTACGCTTGCTAATGGTTTAGTGTGTAGACACACAGAATGTCTCTTCACTTTAATAAACTTTCTCTAAATTTAAACTGTCTTTTCAAAATCAGTGTCTACCTGCCCAAAACGTGCAATTCGGACAGCTAGAGAGACAGACACTTTTTTTAATTGTTTTTGAGTAGGTATTTTCATTCTTTTGTTGATTCTCTTTAAACACATTTGAACAAAAGTGGACACATCAGTAACCAGGTTAGATTTTTTTCTTCAATATTTCCTCAAACTGCCTTCTTCAGGATGTTATTATGAAAGTATGGAATGACGGCACGTGATGTACAGTGTAGTACACATGTATATGTTTGGTGTGTATCATTTGAGTGGAATAGTTTTCGTGAACCGCAAAATCAAAATGAAATCCCAAACTTGGGAAATAAAATATTCCTCATTCTGTATTTTTTATTCTGTATTTTCTTTCTGTTGACAGGCGATGGGCCGTGCTGTATGTACCTACAGGCCACCAATAACACCGCCAGGAAACAGTGATATGATAACGAAACTGCACTACAGCCTGTCTACAGTCACGTGCTTTTGACGTCACCCTTCCCAACAGGAGTCACGTGATAGGTGAAGATAGGTGACGTCATCATTCTGCACAACGGACTTCTGACGTCACAGTTTCGTTTTCGTGGACACTCCGGCTGCGCTTATTCCACACTACTGTGCAGCAGTCACGAGACTGTTGCGTTATTCCGTGCTCAAAAAGTGTGTTTAAGTGTTCCGTGTTTTTTTCTTACCATTATTCATCACAGTGACTTTTGCTTCCACTGAACATCTTCATTTTTCAAACACGAGGCGATTTCACTGATACTTTTTACTCACTCTTTTTCGTCATTTATTGCACTTTGCATCGGTTTTCTAGCTATACCCTTTTCTTTAACTTATTCATGCTTACAATATTTATATACGTGTTTTGATAGGTGTGTAAATTCACCTTGACTGTAACCTCGGGCTAAACTTTTTTTAACCTTTTTTTCTAAAAACGGTGGTGATGAATATTTCTGTGCATCGAATTCGCTCAACGACATATTTGTGCAAAGAGACACCGTATTTCCCATGGTAACACTGCTTCTTTGCATTCAAAAGAGAAATAAAAAAAATTTGCCGAAAAAGCACACACGATCCAAACCTACTGTTCGAGTGCACTGGCGGATTCATTTAGACCTTGTAAACAGCATTTTGAAAAAGTGAACAGTTACATACATGTGTACTTTTCTGTCTTGCAAAACATAGCAAGTCCGTTATATTTTTTATACACATCTCCCACCAATTTGCTCGCATCTTTTGTTTAAATACGCGAGGCTCTCTCAATAATTGGCATGACAAATTAATAAATACCGAAAAAGGAAATCAAAAACTGTGACGACTGGTGCCTCCTCGATCCCTCAGCGAGTGTATCTCGCGGTAATTTATTACCTTGATTGATGTAACCAGCCACCTGTGACACTGGTTTTCCCGCTGTGCCGTCTGACCGCTTCCACGCTTCATGGAGGAAGTTGGAGACCAGAACGACACTGCTCGGCGTGTGAGTTCCTTTCTAATTACTGGGCTGTGTCGGCGGTTGTGATATGATCAATGCAGCACCTGTTCTGCCCTGTTGTTTTCTTTCATTCTTTTTACTGCACGGCATAGACATGCCTCTATCATTGTTGTGTCAGTCACCCTTTGTGAGATTCGCTTGACACTATGGGCAGAGTTGCAACCGGAGTTGTTACAATTTGTGATGGGGCCGTTTGTGCGTCGAGGGCAGGACTTGAGGTGAAATAAATGTGCCAGCAAACTCTTGGAGCATTCCTGATTCGTTGCCGTGACGATGCGGTTGTTCTCTACGGAAATGACAATTTTTGCCATGGCTGAGTGATACCATAAGCAGTGAACTAGCGTGTGTAGCATGCAGGTGACCACATACTGACCATGGTGTGAATCATGTAGTGCTGTGTGGGGTGGACACATCCAAAGCTACCTCTGACGTTTCCCAGCAGATCATCGATCCGTAGGTAGTCGTAGTGTAGCTTAGGGTGGTATGCAGTAGAAAACGAACTGTCTGTGTTGCTCATACTTGAGGATAACTGTACTTTTCTGGAGATATCGTTCCACGTTCTGATCACAACGAACCCCCGTCTTGGGCACCAGCATCCGCAGCGCGTAGTGGGCACAGCAGCAGCATCGCTCTGAAGACATCGAAACCATTGTGAACATCAAGCATCCGGTGTGCACGTGCTCAACCACCTTCCATGTTGTGGACATCATCATTATTGTCAAGTCTCATATTTCACAGGACATGAAAACGGACCTCGACTTTCCGTTCACTACAACCAGTTTTGCATGTGCTTTGTAGTGGCCAAGTTCATGATTGTGGAACCTGTGTCGCGTTTAACGATCAACGGACGACTGCCACCCAACGAATTTAGGCAGTATCGCTTCCACCCTTGAGGACGCTGATCATCCTGAAGCGGGTTTGTCACGGACAGCGACTTTCTAATCGCGAAATCACATCTGGATCAGTAGAAAAAATGACCTAATTCTTTTGACGAAGAACTGCATCTTTGGAACCGTTCTTCATTACATATTATCTACACAGGGACTCAAAACAGCCCGCGCCGCGAATCACTATTTTCCATGCATCGAAGCGGTTCCGCGTCGTTGTATATGTAGTGATCTGAAAGAAGCCTCCTTACTTGAATCGACCGACGGTCTCCAGGCGATTCGTTTCATTCTTCCATGCGCAGAGACTTGAGTAGAACTTACAAGCGACGCTTGAGCTCTGACTGAGGCCAGGCCAAAGACCCCAAGAACCACTACCAGCGGCAGCAGTAGCAGACTTCACCAACTCTTACAAACGACGCCCGGGGTTCTGGCTGAGACCAAGCAAGGCAAAGACCTTGAGTAAACCCCAGCAGAACCAGCCAATTTCATCATCACCACCACCACAATAATCACCACCATCATCATGCAGAAAGGGATTCGCTTCAACGACGGCCAGCTGCTGTACCTGGCCAGCAAGGCCAAGCAGGAGAACACCATCTCGGGCTACCTGTACAAGAAGTCGTCGGACCTGGGCAAGTGGCAGCTGCGATGGTTCGTGCTCTACCAGAACCTGCTCATGTACTTCGAGTCGGACACGGCCAGTCGTCCGTCTGGAGTAGCTCTGCTGGAGGGGAGTTACTGCGACCGGGCCATCACCCCGGCTGCTATCAAAGGCCGCGAGACTGAGAAACAGGTGAGTGATCATGTAGATGCGTGGTTTTTGTTGTTGCGTGGTGGGGTGTTTCTGGTGGTGGTGTGTTGTTGGCGGTGGTAGTTGTTGTTGTTGTTGTTGTTGTTGTTGTTGTTGTTGTTGTTGTTGTTGTTGTTTGTTGCTGTTGCTGCTCTCTTCTTCTTCTGATGTTGTGTTGTTTTGCACACGTTTTAGGGGTGGTAAGCTGTGTTTTGTTGTTTTGTGTTGTATTGTATTGTGGTTTATGGTGTTGTGTTGTGTTGTGTTGTGTTGTGTTGTGTTGTGTTGTGTTGTGTTGTGTTGTGTTGTGTTGCGTTGCGTTGCGTTGCGTTGCGTTGCGTTGTGGTTGATTGTGTGGTAAGCTGTGTTGTGTCGTGTTGTGTTGTTTCCTGTCATGTCTTATCGAAGCGTGTCGTCCGCTAAGAACCTACATATGAGAGAGTCTTTCAATGTCACGCAATGTCACATATATGTTAGTGTTGTGCGTATTTGTGTCGTGTTGTGTCGTGTCGTGAGAAACAGATTAATTAGAAGGATTTATTTCAGGTATTCGCTTGTGGTGACGGAGCGTGCTAGCCTGCGTGTTCTTTATCACGATAGAAGCAGGTGCTAGGTGTAGGGCGGGGAGACTGCATGTACCGTAGGACGCTGGGTGTTTTTGTTAGTGTATATAATTATGTGCCTCTGTCATTCTTCGTCCCTCTGTTTGTTTCTGTGTCCTTGTGTCTACCATTTGTCTCACTGTTTTGTCTCACGTCTAAACATGGAGATAGGACTCATCTGAATCCTGGGAAAGACGTCATCAACATCATAGGCCAAGCACTTTTCATTCCACATGATTTCACGGTGCGGCCAATGCCTTCTGGGCGGCATAATCTTTTATTTTTCTTCAATAAGAAGACTAGGTGCAATGAATAACGAGAAGTCTTTAAACGGGCGTTTAGTTGTTTGTGGTGGGTTTTTGTTTTTGTGGGCTTTTTTCCCGCGTTTACCCTTTTGCACTAAACTGTACACTTATCTTACATTCTGCAAACCTTTTTACTTTCGCTGTTTTCATACTGCATGTGGTTTTGGTGTATTGTGTAGTTTTTACTTGTGTCTGTGTTAGTGTTAGTGTTTGTGTAAGTATGTGTGTGTATGTGCGTGCGTGCGTGCGTGCGTGCAAGCGTGCACACGTATATAAATATATATATATGCATGTGTATGTGTGTATATTTATGTATATATATATATATATATATATATATATGTGTGTGTGTGTTTGTGTGTGTGTGTGTGTGTGTGTGTGTGTGTGTGTGTGTGTGTGTGTGTGTGTGTATGTGTGTGTGTGTGTCTGTGTCTGTGTGCGTGCGCGCGTATGTGTGAGTGTTTTTGTGCGTGTGCGCGCGCGTGTGCATGTGTGTGTGTTTGTGTATGTGCCGGTGGCTTTGTTGTATTTAGCTGTCTTTGCCTGTGGCTTTGTTGTATTTTGGTGCATTTGCTGAACCAGAATTGGGACAATTAAAGCAATGTGTTTTCATTGCATTAAATGTTTGGATGATTGAGGATATAACTTGCCTCGAGGGAAAACACTATCATTACCGAATGGACGAATGAAATAGAGCGACGTGTTGCCTCTTTTTTAAAGGGTACTCTTAATTATAATAGCTTAGTTTTAATTTCAAGAGTGCCAGATTTGAATGGGGATTGTTTTGCTTTCTTAAGACCTGGAACACTTTGCTAAGGTCAATGCATAATTTATGAGCCAAAGGCGTTCTGACAGGTTCGAGTGTGGATTGTAATTACTTTTTTTTTAAATCTTTGGAAAGTTCGTATTTTTAATTGATTAAACAAATATGAACGCGCGCATGCGCTTGGAGCTGTGAACCGGGACTTGCACTATAGAAAAGTGATTTATAATTATTATATTTAAGTTATTGAGACATCCCAGTGCACTAAGGGATTTATAGAGCAAATCGAGAAAATTCATTATTGAACGAAGCGCATAGAAAATACACCACGTCAGGCAAAGGTAGCGCTGATTTGTGGTGTTGTTTTTTTTCTCGCAGATATGCATGCGGGTTCGTGAAATGTGTTTGTCCTAGAATAACCCCACCGTGTGAATGAACATAAAAGGACACGCCAGCATCTGTTTGTCAGTTCTTTCTTTCTTTCTTTCTTTCTGTCTTCCGAACACTTCAATCATGTGATTATTAAAAATAATGGTCGAAGTTAGCGGATCATGAAAAATGCGAGCTTTAGCGAGCTTTTTCATGACCGCGAACTGAGACCATTATTTTTTATAATCACTGAGACGAGGTGTGTAACCTCTTCATTCCTCCTATCTTCAGTTATTCAAAGAAAAGAGGAGTTTTTTTGCGAAAGTTTGATCGAATCCTATTCACTCAACCAGTCAACCTGCACAGGCGATCGATTAATGCGCGGTTGTATAGTTCCGTGCAAAATCATTCCATTCTGTTGACACTTCTTGTCAGTTTTCCTATTTTGGACTAAAATCAAGTACACAGATATGCTGTTATTCTGCTGTGGCGGCAAAGGCAGATATTGTGTGTTCTGTATATGTTTTGGTATCGCTTAGGATAATGTTCTTTCGTCAAATGGGACTAGCAGACGAACTTTTGCACCCGTGTTCCAACGTTAAAAACTGTATGAAGTTCAGTTTTCTGGGGAAAATAGTGTATGAAACCGCTTTATGTTGTTTAAATTGATTAGATGTGTGCATTTGGTTGCGTGTGATCTGTTTATTAAATGAAATATTGTTGAAAACTGACCGTCGGATTGCAGTCTGTTGTCGAAGAAACTGAGTGAAAAGAAATTTGAAAGGGGAAATACTCTTGTCGCTAGACAAAGTATGAGAGTTACTTGCCTTGGGAATTTGCTTGTGATGAACGTTCGTGCACAGCAGACCTAGATTCAGAAAACAACCAAACTCATGGATTTTATATGGAGATTCATGTGTTCAAGCCTGTAGTTGTTAATTTAAATGCGGTATGTTTGTATTGTTTGCTCCAGAGATGTATACTTCGTACATTAGAGCGTTCGGAAATTTTCAGTCGCAAAAGTGGTACCGACGCAGAACAGCTTCTCAACCCATTGCGCTATCGAGGATTCAGGCTGTTGCTGGGTCATTATTTGTTTGGTTGCTGGGTGTTTATCGAAAAATAACTAGCTCTACAAGTTTACAGAGGTAAAGAAGCAGAGGGGGGAATAAATTGGAATTTTGTCATCTTAAAGGCTATAAAGTTGACTCAAGCTTTTTGCAGGTTGGGAATATCGGCTTACCGTCTTGATGTGGCTTAGTACAGGGACTTCGTAAGTGGATGCAGGGGAGGGGAAGGGGGTTACTGTTTGTTCACCGACCGATACTCGGTATGTATCTCAAACAGAAGTGAATGACTGAACTGAAATATTTCAGCTTTTCACTTTTGTGTTCATGAGCTTGACAGTGGAGAAGCTGTTAAATAAAGCGACAAGTCGGGCAACAGCTTGGATGGTTCAGACGTACGCCTAGGACCGTTATTATGTATACTTTGGAGAGAAAAAAACACGTTATTTTCTAAACACTTTTACCAAAATAGTACAACCTTTAGTAGGAACTGTCCGTGAGCCTATGTCTTGAAAAGTCAGTTCGGTTTCCTGTAGTTACTAACGCATTTGGCGTGACATTTAACACAAAATGGTGAAAGGTTCAGGGAAGTAGGGATGGTGTTACGAGGACGGTTGCTCCAAAGACATTGCTTTTGCATGGCCAGTTTTCTTCACGTTGAGTCTTTCGCATTTTGCTATATATGAAGCTAATAAATCACAGTACTATCTCTGTTACTTAAAAAAACCACCTTTGATATTTATAGTATGTCACCAATGTCTGCCACTTATCGTTCGTCCCCTATGATGGCAAACATTAAAGTAAATACTGGAAAGGGTATCCAAATAATCGTAATAAGACGGCGTTGTGTACACTATACGAGACAGTAAAGTGATGTCCCGGGGAAACGCCCCTATTCTGTGTCGTGCTCAGAGCTATTTTCTTGAGATGAAATGCTGGGCTTGTGAGCAGACACCGTAGCTTCGGGAAAAATGTTGTCATGAAATATTGCATCCGTCTAATGACCAACACCTTCTGACAGTTTGAGGCTTGATTCACTGTCAGGCACGCAAGCGAAAATTCTCATGAATGTATCATGATGTATGACGTCATTACTCTCTTCTGTCAAAGAGCATTCTTATTTTGTGCCAGGGAGTTCCAATATGTATTTTTGGGGAGAATATTTTAGCTTTAAAGCGGTAAAATCCCATTTTTGCCGTTTGAGTCTACTGGCCACAGAATAAGTAAATGCATGGAACGTTATGCTTTATTTGAGGTTGTTGATTTTTTCCCGTGTGAGTATACTAGCAACAACACTCAATTCAAAATTGTCCAAAATACACCACGTCAGGCAAAGGTAGCGCTGATTTGTGGTGTTTTTTTCTCTCGCAGATATGCATGCGGGTTCGTGAAATGTGTTTGTCCTAGAATAACCCCACCGTGTGAATGAACATAAAAGGACACGCCAGCATCTGTTTGTCACTTCTTTTATCTTGTCGCTTTAATCTTGCTGTTCATTTGCATCACACCCAGCTGCGATTCTCACAGCGTAACGTTTTTCATGAATGGCAAACGTGCGACAGCTAGCGGTTAAAGCGGTGTGGTTTGAAAACACTTTGCATAATTTTATAATGCGTTATGGAAAAGAGAGCATCTCGGAATTATGACGTATCTTTCTTTTTCTGGTTTGCTATAGCCTCTACCCTCCCTCCGATGTGTCTATCTCTTCTGTCTCTCTTGCAGACAGATGTACGGTAACATTGACACAGACAGGCAGACACTGAGGCAGGCAGAAACAAACACACTGATACACACACACAGGCGCACGCATACACACACACACACACACACACACACACACACACACACAAACACACACACACACACACACACACACACACGACACACACACGCACATCATATTTGCACACATAATCGTTGTCAATCTAACATTCTCAGAAACATCCCCAGAACACCAACACGCAAGAAAATTGGTTGATTAAAATCAACATGGCCGAAGCAATGTTTTCATAAAAGAAGCGGTTTTGTACGGGCACATGTTGAATTTGGGTTACATGTGTTGCAGAGTATTTGAAAATCCGTAGGCATAAAAACATGCAAAGAAGAGTGATAGGTCCCTGTTGTGAATATAGTCAAGTGGATAAATTGATTACTTATGTGTTTCACACTAGTTTTGCTGTTACAGCAGTCCCTCTCATGAACGGACACCCTAGGGCCAGTGCAAACCTGTCCGTACATTACAGGTGGCCGGTAACGGGAGAGCCTCCCCCCCCCCACCACACACACTCAGGCACACTGACGGACTGAGTGAGTCTTTGCTACTAGTGAACGAGCTCTACTTGTCCTAAAACAATAAAGTCAAACTACTACAACTTATAACTGAAAGGAAAAAAACAGTCCTGTAAAAATGACGTTAAATCAACGGTGTCAGAAAAAGAGAGATAAAAGAAATCCTCAAATTCCTGAGGATACAGGCACCCCATGAAAGCAGCCACGAACATACTCACAGAGGCACACATGCTTGTGCAATACTTTGCAAAAATATGAATTAAAAACCTGCATATGTGGTAATTTCTTTTTTGTGTGTGTGGCTTTATTTAATACTTCAGGCAGTGACTTTTCCCTGTCCAGTTTTCTCTTTCGTCTCTCTTACCCCTCGCTTACCCACCCCCACCCCTTTACCCTCCACTCCCTTTGCGTCCATTGGCGTTCGATGAAGGTCCCCTCCCGATCCCTCCCATTCCCGTGCCGTTCCTTGGTCGCCACGGGAACGGAACCTAGAACGGATGTGTGGAATGGGGGTATTACCCAGCCCCGACAGCACAAATTTGTAATCTGCAAGGCAGAGTACACATTTTCTAAAAGGAAGACTACTCCTCTTCAATTATATCCAGAGATCTTCCAGCTGTCTCCACCATAAGCCAAGTGGTCGAGTCTTATACCCCCTTTCCACACAACCGTTCTAGGTCCCGTTCCCGTACCGACCAAGGAACGGTGCGGGCACGGGAGGGATCGGGACAGAACCACAATGAACGTAACTGATTGTTAACGGAACTGCTTTGAACGGTAGGGTCGGTAGGAACGGCTGAGTTTGGGCTGCATGTTCAAATTTTTAGCCGTTCCCCTCCCGATCAGAATGAACGGTAACGGAACCTCAACCCATCGGTAACGGAACGCTTGGATCGTTAAAGGAACTTAAAACAACGGTAACGCAACGGTAGCGCTCTCACACACTGAGTTGTCATACCCGCATTCCACACATCCGTTCTAGGTCCCGTTCCCTTACCGACCAAGGACGGCTGCCACTATGGTCAGACGCTGCTGAAAGATGCCAAAAAACGGCCGTTTGCGCAGCGTTCCATTGTTGTGGCAGCATTCCTTGGTTGGTACGGGAACGGGACAAAGAACGGCTGTGTGGAATGGGGATATAACTTTTGACACCGACAAACTGAAGAATGAACAGATCTATGAGGTAACCGTCTCAATGGTCCAGGCTCAGGAAACAAAGAGTATATACGGCCTGGGGCGATTGTAGCTTCCCTTCTTCGTGTCCGATAGACAAGGACAATACATAGTAGAGCTTAGTGCAATTTCATGTTGGCATCTTCTCCACAGAAAGCTATAACCCAAAGACTGAAGACCAAAGTGCTTTACCCCACTTCTGACCCAAATCACCCCCCTCCTGCTAGGTACACATGCACTCAAGTTAACCTCTGCTTTGACCTGTGTGCCAGGAGTCGGATGAGAGAGAGCGAGAGCGAGAGCGAGAGAGAGACACACACACACACATGGACAGAGACAGACATAGAAAGACAGAAGCGGAGAGACTCAGAGGGAGACACAGACAAAGACATACATACAGAGAGAGAGAGAGAGAGAGAGAGAGAGAGAGAGAGAGAGAGAGAGAGAGAGAGAGAGAGTCGGAGAGTCGGAAATTTTATTTGTTAGGCCTCCGGCCCATAACAAGACTGGTGACACATAATACAAGCGAACAATGTTTAAAAGACGCCACCTTATGGACCTGCATCTTGCAACTGTGCATTTTCCAGAGAATCAGTGCGAAATCGTATAGCTTTGTAAATATACGTTGCTAACTGTCTTACCACATGGCCATTTGTAGAGGATAGTAATTGGCACATTCTAAACATGGATGGGTTCCGATAATACTTTGAGGCTATTAATTCAACTCTGATCTCATTATATGCGGGACAAACAAGTAAAAAATGAACTTCTGTCTCAAGTGTATCATCTGAGCACAAAGGGCAAAGTCTGTCTACGTTATTCACATTGGGTTTATACTGTAAATAGTGGTTATTTAAGGGTGACATACCAAATCTGAAACGTGCTAACATTCTCCTCAAATGAACATTTCTTATCTGATACAAATAACCACTCATACACAAGGACTGCTTAAATAACGAATACACATGATAAAACACGTGTGATTCAAGGGAACTATGCCAATCCTGTCTAAAGCAATCGACAAGTCTTTGGCGAAATTCTCTTACAAACGTGGAAATATCACCAACACCTTGTGCTTCCCACACTTCACCAAATCCATACTTGTACAAAACATTACGAACGTTACAAGCCCATGCCATGTAATTTTGACTTTGTATAGACAATAACATATTATACCTTCACTCGCTCGCAGCGACGTCACGTGACATTTTAGATGGTGGAAAAGTATCGGCACTGGGTGCGAGCGAGTGAAGGTATATCTCCGAGGTATGAGGGAATACTTTAACCCGCTGCACAACAGGAATTTATTCCACCGTCGCGGACGACGCTGGTATCTGCGGTCGGGAAGACTTTCCACGAATTTGCCACAGGGCGCCGCCATGTTTTCTGTGCTCGACTGCGAGCAGACCACAGGCACATTACACCCAAAATTCTTGTAGGCATACACAGACGCAACATAGCATATACAGACAATAACACCCACAACACTTCAACTGCATATGAAAGGAATAAAAATAAATCCGCAAATCAGTCGCGCACAATACACCAGTTAGAAAAACAAGGAGTACCAAAGCGGCGTGCAGAAACTAAACTGACTCGGAGACTGAGAAGAAACATTTATCACACGATGTGGATAGCAAACATTAAAATAAAACAGATAAGTCAAGCAAAAAATAAACACAAATATCGAAAACACAATAAACAAAGGTAAAGAAAACAAAAAGAGATGCTTGCCGAGAGTCAGTGTGTGTGTGCGTGGTTTGCCGTGTGCGTCAGCGGGGTGTGTGTGTGTGTGTGTGTGTGTGTGTGTGTGTGTGTGTGTGTGTGTGTGTGTGTGTGTGTGTGTGTGTGCGTGCGCGTGCATGCGTGCGTAGGCTACGTTCTTGCGTGTGTGCGTTCGAATGAGAAAGAAGAGAGAGAGAGGATTGAACAATGAGGTCACGTTCTCTGTCACATGAATACATATACACACACTGAAGGCTACTTCGGACACGAACACTTGCCAACAACTGTGGTTGGACATGCTTTTGAAATGCAATATTTTTTCGACATGATTTCTGGACATACGAATCCCGCTGTGTTGCCTACTGATGTTGCGAATGATGAAGGTTTTGAGTTGACTGACCTTGAGGAGGGATTGCATCAGGCGTTTATTGTCTCAAATTATATCCTTGCTACTTTTCAGGAGTCAACTATTGCCATTCATGGTAACTTGGATAGTCAATGTTTTTATTTGTTTGATTCCCATCAAAGAAACAGAAATGGTAACCATTCTTCAAATGGCGCTGCAGTTTTGATGTCATCAAGTTAATTCCTTTGCAGAATTGATTGATTTTCTCAAAAGCCATTATCAATGTGTTTATCAATTAACACCTGTTCATTTCTGTCCAACTGCAATGCAAACTCAATGTGGAGGAAACAAGGATTCATTACAAACAAGTCATCCCTGTACATCAACAGATTTATGTACCTCAATCAATACTGCTAGTATGAGTGACAGGAATCTAAAAGAAAAAACAACCAAACGCAAATGTACTACTATTTCTACGACTCGTTTGAATGTAAAACAGAAATGTAACACTATCTGTGACAATGACGGTTCTACGACTCGTTTGAAGGACAGTATAGATCGAACCTTAACCCACAACTACGACAATTTGTGTCAGACTTTTTTGAACAGGAAAATATGCCTCTGTTCAACAGTAACCAAAACATGGAAGATGTTTTTGAAACTTTACAGAAATGTAACACTAGCCTATCTGTGACAATGTTGCTTTTGAATTGAACCCACATTTGTTGAACAGGAGAGAATGTTCCTGTTCAACAGTGCCCAAAACACTGAATCTGACGTTTTTGAATCTTTTCTGTCATCTAACTGAATCTGACGTTTTTGAATCTTTTCTGTCATCTAACCCAATTGCTCATGACTTCATCGATCTTGAACATGCCTACTTTTCAAAGAAAGACAGACAAAAGCGAAATCTGCATGTTAGCCATCTGCCTGAAATGGTCAATGCACTTTTGAAAAATTGTCACAGCTGTTATGCACTTTTGTGAAATGGTCAGTGCTGTTGTGCACTTATGCAAAACTTGGTGCTGTGCTGTTAACATTTGAACAAAATGCATTTTGTTCAAATGTTTAGTGCAACTTGCTACTATATAATCGCTGTATGCGCTTTGTGGTAATAATGCACTGTTGTGAAAAGTTTGCGCTAAATGTTGGCACTATGCATCATTGTTGGAGCACCCTCCTGTAGATGCACCATGCTGAAAAATGTACTTATGAATCAAGCATTGACTGAAATAAACAATTTATATATCCAGCACAACATGCAATTCATTAACTTTTGACCCTAACCTTTAACACTTCCCAAAATAAATCTTTGGTGGACATTGCATCGACGCTGTTCATTTTGAATGAACATTTTTCTTGTTCTTAACTTAGCTTCGGTCGAACCGAGGTGCAATGGGTGCACCGAGGGAGGGAGGGAGGGAGGGAGGGAGGGAAGGAGATAAGGAGATAAGGAACGAGAGAGAGAGAGAGAGAGAGAGAGAGAGAGAGAGAGAGAGAGAGAGAGAGAGAGAGAGAGAGAGAGAGAGAGAGAGAGAGAGAGAACCTGTAACTGATCTCGTGAGAACGGTAACAAAACGAGACATGTCACCTCTCCGAATGCATTCCAATAGATGACCGCTCCTGCGGCCATCAATAAAAAAAGCAAACACTGTTGGGAGTCTACTATTCCAGCACAGCGCATAGTGACCAAAGAGTTCAAAACAATAGCTAGATAATGCGATTCCTGGAATGACAAAAAGTGTGCTGCATGGAGAAGCCAGCAACCGCGCAGTGCGGCCGCCGCCACAAAGCAACCAAAGCAGTCACGGAGAAATGAGAGAATATCTTGCGGGGGGTGGGGTTATAAATGATTTGTTGAATGTTGAAAGAAATCAGTTTCTGTTATGTGAAGATGTACAGATCACTGTGCAGCAAAACCCTGCAATAACCTTTTTTGAATACAACGCTGTGATGAATGCAATTCCAAAACAATGGAAAGATTGGATTGTAGACAACCCAGCACATATAGTTAATGTAGATATGATTGATGATGAATTGAATGTGTTTAAAAGCAAAGCCAAGTTAATTAAGTTATATTTAAAGAAAAAACGGAATTATAGCATTGAAAAATCTCATTCAATCGATTTTTGGAACAGAAAACTAGATTTTGTTTTTGTCGAACAAACGTGGTTGTTGCCACGACAGGTGACAAAAGAAGTGCGCCTGCGTGTGTTGCAATGGAAAATTTGTCACAATTTATATCCCACCAATATTTTATTACATAAAATGAAAGTAAGTCAAACAAAAAACTGTAACGAGTGCCCACATATTTTGGATGTCATGGAACACTTTTTCTATGAGTGTCCCCGAATTAGAATGTTTTGGACTTATATTGGATTGGATTGGATTGGATAAGATTTACAGTCCAGTGAGGTTACCCTCATGGAAATTCGGGCTGCTTTCTCCCCGGGGAAAGCGAGCTGCCATACATACTGCGCTACCCATTTATTTTTTTTTTTTCTGCATGCGTGTATTCATGTTTCCTGAGACTTAATGCCGTGTGAGATGGAATTGAACAAATGTTGAACAGTCTGACAGGTCGGGCTTTCTTATTGTCTATTACAGATGTATTATTCGGAATTGAAAAATGTCAGGAATCAGCGTTAATTACCACAAACATGCGAGACTTACCTTGTGTAAGTTGAAGCTTGTTTCGGATTTAGCCGATACATGTTACAGGAACGTTTATGTCAAGTAATAGAAGAACGCGCATGCGCAGCCTCACTCTTCAGAACATATAATACATACAACATGTACACAAATTAATCATTCTCCTTCAAGAGAACTAGACTATAACGTAACCCAAGGGCTGGGATTTTTATTTCCACAGAATTAGGGTGGGACTTGACATAAACGTTCCTGTAACATGTATCGGCTAAATCCGAAACAAGCTTCAACTTACACAAGGTAAGTCTCGCATGTTTGTGGTAATTTAACCTCAACATGCCAGGACGTTTACGTCAAGGAATTTTCAGAGATATGTGTACATGTTTATCACCACTGTAACCTTCCAACTGTCAAGTTATATTCTTTGACGAAATCACTCACCTCAATCTTTCTTGAGAAAAGAGTCCAGTAAGACTTGACCCATGTTAACCGAAGGTGTCTTTTTGTAAAAACGAGCAAAGGTGGACTCCGACGACCATCCGGCAGCTTTCATTATGACGTCAATTGGCGTGCCCCTGGCAGCCGCTGCCGACGTACTTGCAGATCTGGTGCTGTGAGCCGTGAACAAAGAGGTATCCACACCTGCTCTACTTAGAGTGTCTCTAATCCACCGAGCCAGTGTATCTTTGGAAATTGGTCCATGAGGTATTTGATAACTTACGAACAGTTTATCTGTGTCTCTCAAGTCCTTTGTACGACGTAAATATTCTTTGAGGGTTGCGATTACACACAGATTAGGATTTTTGTCAAACGACAATAACTCAATTGGAGCTACATGTTTTCCTTTCTTTGATTGTTTCATCACTGAGTTTATATGAAACACACACTTGTAGCCTGTAAGTTTCATTGACGACAAAGAAAGGGAGTGAATTGTCTGACACCTTTGTCCGGATAAGATAGCAATCAATGTAGCTAACTTGCTTGATAATTCTTTTAAAGTCAATTTTCCCAATGGAATAAGATTCTCTAGATAAGAGAGAACTGTATCTACGTCCCACGTAGCAGAGTATTTTGGGAAAGATGGTCTCAATTCAAAAATCCCCTTTACAAACCGCTTAACCAATCTGTGTTCACCAAAAGTGCCACAGTCTTCTATTTCAAGGTAGCCTGAAAGCGCTGATCTCGCAACACAGATACTACTATAACTTTGTCCAGCAGCAAACAATGTTCCCAGGAAATTTACTGCATTAATTACAGAAGGGTGAACCGAATCAATGCCTCTTTTACTCGCATACATTTTCCACTTTTTGATGTATACGGCATACAGTTTAGCTGTCCCTGTTCTCCAGGATGCGCAGACCACTGAGGCTGCTTGCTGCGAAAGTCCTCTGCTTCTGAGCCTACCCCTGATACTTTGCAAATAAGAATTTGCAGTGTTTTTCTGAGCCGATGCTCCATGTTTGGGTTTGCAGGCATGTGAAGTAGATTGTCCCTTGCTGACACAAGAACTGGCTTCGCTATCAACAGACTCCCTAACCGAGGGAACCAGGGCTGGCTTGGCCAGTATGGAACCACTATCACACCTTGTGCTTTGTCCTTGTTCATCTTTTGTAGTACCCTGGGCAGTAAACAAAAAGGTGGAAAAACATACAATCGCAAACCATACCACGACATGTTAAGTGCGTTGACACTAACCGCTTCTGGATCCGGCCGATATGCTACGTATCTGGGATACTGACAATTAATTCGGGAAGCAAACAAATCTATCTCTGGCTCAAACTCAAGTATTTGAAGAGCGTGGAAGAGTAAATTCGAATTTAGCTTCCACTCAGCATCTAAATTCAGTTTTCTAGATTCTTCATCAGCTTCGACATTCTCTACACCAGGTATGTACGCAGTTGTCACCCAAATGTCTCTATCTACACAGAAGTTCCAGATTTCCTTCGTCGCAGCATTACAGTTAGCTGAGTGATTAGTTCCCATGTTAGCTATGCATGCCACAGCTGTGGTATTATCGAGCATAAGTCGAATGTGAATACCCCTCTTGTCACTCGCGAAAGCCTTCAAAGCAAACAATGCAGCTTGTAGTTCTAACACATTAATGTGCATCTGTTTTTCTGTCTGTGTCCAGTGCCCACCTGTTCTGCCCTCACTACAAGAACAACCCCATCCTGTGAGAGACGCATCTGAATGGATAACAAATTCTGGCTCTCCTGGTGAAACCTCAACCGGGCTATCAGCTACTAGAATGTTATCTCTCCACCATACCATGTCCAGTTTGGCTTCCTCTGAGAAAATCACTTCAGCATCATAGTTTCCATGGTTCTGTTTTAATGCCACAATTTTGTCATTTTCCATGTTTCTGTACCACAGAGCCCCATATTTCACTCCTTGAAAACTAGCCACTGCCATGCCAATCAATTTAGCAAGCTCTCTAATCTTTGATCTCCCTTTGTCCAGTAGACTATTGGCTAATACCACAATCCTGTCCTTCCTTTCTTGAGTCAGCCTCACTGTCATTGTCTCTGAGTTGATTTCAAACCCTAGATACGTAATTTGGTGGGAAGGTCTGATAACTGATTTGGTGGGATGTATGACAAACCCCAGTTTTTGAAACACATCAATTGATGTTTTAACATTTCTGATGCACTCTATCTCAGAATCACCGATCAGCAAAGTGTCGTCTATAAAGATGGTGGAGATAAACCCTAAGCTATGAAGGTGGGCCATAACAGGTTTGAGAATCTTGGTAAACAAACGTGGGCAACACGCCAATCCATTAGGAAAAACCGTAAACTTATACAACTTCCCCTTCCAGAAAAACTTCAGGTACTCTTGTGATTTTTCATTCACATGAACTGAGAAGTAAGCCTCTTTTAAATCCAAAGAAGCAAACCAACAGCACTCTGTCACCAGCGCTAAAGCATGACGTAATGTTTCCATTTTGAAATGATGATACTCAACTGTCTTATTCAAGTTCTTCAGGTTAAGGATAAGTCTAAGCTTATTGTCTTTCTTCGGTCTCACAAAAATAGGTGAGATGTATTCACCCATAGTATGACTGCATTCAACAACTACTCCTTTCCTTATCAGCTCCTCTACTTCTGCGTCAATGGCCAGTGTCTGTTCTTGTGAAAACTTAGGTTGAAAAATCTCACCACTATGCACAGGCACTTCTGTAAAATCAATGTTTACCCCTTGCACCATACTAAGGACAACCTTGTCTGAAGTCAATTTCTCCCACTGTTCTATATTTTCCCTAATTTGTCCTGCTTTAAATTTGTCTTTCAGATCATTGAGTAAACAAAGTGTTTGTTGTAAACTGTCATAAAATGTATTCACCTCAGAAACAGGACGCTGGGCAGCATGATCAGAGTTCTTGTCTACTTTCGGTTGTAGTTCCCGCGCGAGTTTCCTCTTGCCCTGAATGACCCCCGGGAACGGTATGTCGTCATTCCTCTCGCTGACTGAGAGGCGTGGCCTCTTCCTAAAAAAGGCCTGCCTCCTCTCTGGCTGTAAGGCTGGAACCGGTGTGCGCCACCACTGCCCCTGCCTGAAGCCGACTTGTAAGCTTCGCGCGCTGTGCGAACTTTTTTGTCAACATCTTCTCCAAACAAGTTGTCAGACCCTACCTCTATCTTTGCATTAGCGATAGAAGCGATGTCCTTTGGCAAGCAGGCTTGTAGCTGGAATCTTCGTCTCTGAGAGAGTTCTAACTGTGCTGTACCCAAAAGAGCAATGACGTCACCATTTGCTGCGAGACCCTCGTTTGCCATTTTTAACACTGTTTCTTTGTCAAGATCGCCGGTCGTCTGGTTTGAAATTTCAAGCATGTCTGAATGAAGCTTGTCTGATGCATTTACTAGTGCGGCGGAGGCTTTAGACAGCAGTTTTTGAATGTTGTACAGGCGCATGTCATTTTTCCTTGCATTCCTGTCCACACTCCCTTTGTCAATTAGCTCCTCGTTTAAATGAGGAGCTTTAATTTGCTTGCAATTTTCTGGCACCAAGTGCTTGTCTAGTTTTTCTTGCAATTTCTGGTCTGACATGCGGACAGTGAATCTGTTTTCAACGATTTTTGCCAATTTCTCAGCAACTGGGGCCCCCTCTTTTTCTGCCAGCTCCAGGTCTAATTCCAGTGTGTCCAGAATATCAGGTTTACTTGTGTTACTGTTAGCGTTTTTCACCACCACTTGAAAAACGCTTTCCTCATCTTCCTCCTCGCCCCTGGCGAGCTCATTTTTGTCTTCTTCGCTGACCCTGTCAGCGCAAATGCCAGATATGTTACCGACCCTGTCGGAACTGGCTTCATTCTCGTGTTCAACACTGTCACTCTCTTCTAAGTGATGCATCCTTTTCTCCATACGATCAAATCGTTTCATCAACTCCGAAAACATTTCTTGCACTCCAGAGTTAGCGCCACTACGTGACAAATCTGCGCATTCCTTTTGTTCGCTATCCGACTCATCATGACTGAGGTCCGCCATTGTCTTTCCGCTGTAAGCGTGGACGCAAATACCAATGAAAGAAAAACTGTTCACTCACCTAAACCATTGATAAATATAATCCAAAAAACTGTCACAATACACAAAACAATCCAATCAGCACATTCAAGTGCAGCTTTCCACAAATAGTTACACACACAAGAAGGATGTAAGCGATAATCCAAGAGATAAAATTTATGTCTGGTAGTAAAGCACTGCGTGCGTATTCAGTGAGGCTGCGCATGCGCGTTCTTCTATTCCTTGACGTAAACGTCCTGGCATGTTGAGGTTAAATTAACCATGTTTTATTGATAACAAAAATGTGCAGAAAACTAAATCGCATATTCCATTGGAAATTGTATTTCAACAAGAACTTGCGCTACGAAAGGTTTATCCCCATTGTCCTTAGTTAGATTGTTGTTGAATTAAAAGGTAATTTAATGGAAATGTAACCTGTAATGTAAAAGAAAACAAAATTAAAATTTCATTGAAAAAAAAAAAGACCAATGAAGAAGGATATGCCCCCCCCCCCCCCCCCCAAAAAAAAAAAAAGACGAAAGAGGCAAAAAAGATGGGTTGAAGCAGCCTTGCATGCAAATGAGGTCACACACACACACACAAAAAAAAACCACTGTTGGGAGTCTACTTTTCCAGCACAGCGCATAGCGACCAAAGAGTTTAAAACAATAGCTAGATAATGCGATTCCTGGAATGACAAAAAGTGTGCTGCATGGAGAAGCCAGCAACCGCGCAGTGCGGCCGCCGCCACATAGCAACCAAAGCAGTCACGGAGAAATGAGAGAATATCTTGCGGGGGGGGGGGGGGTGTGGGGGGGGGGGGGGGGTATTGAATGGGGGTTTTGGGGAGGAAAAGCCATGGAGGAGGGGAGGAGCAGGATGATAATAATGGAGGATTGTTTGGCGGAATCCTGGGCTGAGTGTTGGAAACAAATCTAAATGGTCTTTTCTCCGCCTCGCTGTGTTATGACAAACAGCTTTTGCCGGTGTGCACTTTACGGGCACATGCACGGATGGCACACTTCTCTTTTTCTGTGTGACTAAGTGGCTCTAGTTGCATTGTCGTAATGTGTGTATGTGTGTGTGTGTGTGTGTGTGTTTGTGTGTGTGTGTGTGTGTGTGTGTGTGTTGGCTTTTTTGACTCCTTCTATCTCACTCGTTGCCTTTTCAAATATTTAAAAGCTCACTTTCGCCGTTCTCATTTCAATATTTCAAAAATCACCCGCGTGTGAATCGGATATAACACAGCCAGCATGCCGTATTTTCTATTTATTAGATCTTATCGTATCTTATCTTATCAGTCTTATCTTATCTGTAGAAAGGTATTGATGGGCACCAAACAAAAAGTGGTCGCTTACATAAAAAATATGGATTTTGGGCCCGTCGCGATAATGATAACCTTGAACGGTTGAAAACGACGTTAAACACCAAATAAAGAAATGGATTTTGGGAGAGACGCTAATTGCCGCCATTTTGCCGGCGACCGGAAGTCGTTGCAGCCAATCCGGTTAGAGTAGCTCCCCTTGAGAGAGACAAGCAGCGGTGGCCGAGCAGCGACAGGCAGCACCGATATAGGTCTGCTTACGTGTCCAGGGAGCGACGTGGAATCAATAAAGAGCATTGTGCTGTGTATCCAGTACAGCGGGTAATGGCCGCCTCGGTCATCATGCGTCTCTACGGTCACTGTCTGTCTGTCTGTCTGTCTGTCTGTTTCTCTCTCTGTGTCTCTCTCCCACTCTCTCTCTCTCTCTCTCTCTCTCTCTCTCTCTCTCTCTCTCTCTCTCTCTCTCTGCGTGCGTGCGTGTGTGCGTGTCAATGTGTGTGTGTGTTTGTGTGTGTGTGTCACGTCAGTGTGTGCGGTGTGCGCGTCAGTGCGTGTGTGTGTGTGTGTGTGTGTGTGTGTGTGTGTCAGTGTAGTCTTTTGCTTACGTTTACAATTATTCTCTGTATAATTGTTCTCTCTCTCTCTCTCTCTCTCTCGCTCTCTCTCTCTCTCTCTCTCTCTCTCTCTCTCTCTCTCTCTCTCTCTCTCTCTCTCTCTCCCTCTCTCTTCGAGACACATTTTCATTGAATATTCCTGGGTCTTCAGATGAAGAGCAGGACTTTCTCTCGGGATCTCTCTCTTTCTTCCTCCTTCTCTCTTAATCTTTTTCGTCAATAGTTAGTACTCTGCGATTGTATTGAAACATTTTGTTTGTTTGTTTGCTTAACGCCCAGCCGACCACGAAGGGCCATATCAGGGCGGTGCTGCTTTGACATATAACGTGGTATTGAAACATGATTCTATAAGATAATAATAATAATAATAATAATAATTGTCAGTAAGTACTGGTGTCACATGACTGATGTGAACCAGTTGATTGGCTAATGGCGATGCGCTAAAACTGTTAGCGCACTCTTGGAGTGCGCTAACTTTTCCACAGAGCGTATTCTTACGCCCTTTACCTAAGCAAGACTGTGCTCTCATCCTCAGAATTAATTACTGACATGTAGCTTATATTTTCCACAATACCAAATGACCATAAATTCCCTGCTTCTCAATTAAAGCAGAAGTGGGTTTTTTTCTGACAGATTGCATGTGCCTGTGCCACAGTGCGGCTGCCACTGATCTAAAAATACAAGCCGCTGTGCATCTAATTCTCGCCGACTTGCATAGATTCTTCTCATCGTGTTAGTGGCATGTAGCTTATCATCCACATTACCAAATGATGAGTTAATATAAAATTCCCACCCGCTAGCAGAAAACACAAGTGTTATTCCGATAACGTACCAGCTAGACCAGTTTGGAAGACTGACTCGATCGACTCTGTCATACGTAGCCGCACTGACTACACTGAAATACGACTGCATCAGTTCAGTAAATGAATGGTTTCCGAATTATTATTTCAAGGCAAGAACAATCGTAATCGAAAACGTGTAGGGTTCAGAACGTTCTTACCATTATAAGACTTATTACCAGCGTGCCTCGTGCGTGCAGACTCAGTCAGTGCAGACTGCATGCAGTGGTTTGATTGCCCTAGCAGACGACATAAACCCCGCTCAGCAAATTAACATGTTGGGCAAATGTGAACGAAAAAACGATGGGGATGTAATACGTGTAGGGTTCAGAGCATTCTTACCGTTCATATTTAGTATCAGACTCCCCGATGAGTGAAGATACAACACTTGAAATATGCCACATTTGTTTTGAAAATGTGCGAACCGTCGAGTCCCGCGGCTTCGAGTCAATTCAAGGGGAGTCACTCCGCACAGTCAATCCGTCGAAGCTCGACTGGAGGTTTCGAATCGCAAATAATGAAGAGCACAGCCCTTTCTCCGAGTTCAAATGAGGTCTCTCTGAAAGATCATCACTGTTCAGATTAACGCTACACTGGAATTTACCAACAGAAATTAAAATGCGTGTGACGAAAGCACGACACACTTGAGACACCCCACACAAAAGTAGATCTTTACTGTACACGACCTGACCACACAGTTATGCCTATTCAAATGCGCGTTGCAAAATGTGCGCTTGGAATCTTCTTTTTTCTATGGCGGTACTGACAATATCGTTATTGAAACAATCCCAGTGCACTAAGGGATTTATAGAGCAAATCTCGAAAATAATTATTGAACTCAGCGCTATGCGCTTCGTTCAATAATGAATTTTCTCGATTTGCTCTATAAATCCCTTAGTGCACTGGGATGTCTCAATAACTTAAATAATAATAATAATAATAATAATAATAATAATGAGCGAAACCTACACACACCCCTATACCGGGGGTGTAATAATAATAATAATTGTCAGTAAGTACTGGTGTCACATGACTGATGTGAACCAGTTGATTGGCTAATGGCGATGCGCTTAAATCTGTTAGCGCACTCCTGGAGTGCGCTAACTTTTCCACAGAGCGTATTCTTACACCCTTTGCCAAAGCGAGACTGTACTCTCATCCTCAGAATTAATTAATGACATGTAGCTTATATTCTCCACAATACCAATGATTATGACCATAAATGTCCTGCTTTTCAATTAAAGCAGAAGTGGGTTTTTTTTCTGACAGATTGCATGCGCCTGTGCCGCCCACAGTTGCACTGATCTAAAAATAGAACCCGCTGTGTCTAATTTTTCAGTTTCGACTTGCGAAGATTCCTCTCATAATTATGCCATGTTGGTGGCATGTACCTTATTATCCACATTACCAAATGATGAGTTAGTATACAATTCCCAGCAGCTAACAGAAAACACAAGTGTTATTCCGATAACGTCGCAGCTAGATCAGCACGTAGCAGACTACACTGAAATACGACTGCATCTGTTCAGTAAATGAATGCTTTCCGTTTATTTTAAGGCAAGAACAATCGGAATCGAAAACGTGTAGGGTTTAGAACGTTCTTAACACATATAAGACTTATTACCAGCCTTCTTTATGTGTGCAGACTCAGTGCAACGGGACGAGCAATTTTTGTTTTTAAAATGAGACTCAGTGCAATAGCCTAGCAGACGACATAAATCCCGCTCAGCAAATAAACATGTTAGGCAAATGTGAACGATAAAACGATGGGGATATAATACGTGTAGGGTTCAGAGCATTCTTACCGTTCATATTTAGTACCAGACTCCCCGATGAGGGAAGATACCACACGAAAAACATGCCACGTTTATTTTGAAAATGGGCTTTCCGTCGACCTTGGCAAGGGGCACAACTCTGCACAGTCAATCTGTCGAAGCTCGATGAAGGTTTCGAACCGCAAATAACTGAAAGCACAGTCCTTTCTCCGAGTTCAAATGAGAGAAAGATCATCACTGTTTAGCTTAACGCTACACTGGAATTTACCAACAGAAATTAAAACAAGAGTTTGCGTGTGATGAAAGCACAACACACGAGACAGCCCACACAAAAGTAGATCTTCTATACGACCTGACCACACAGTTATGCCTATTCAAATGCGCGTAGCAAAATGTGCGTGTTGTATCTTCTTTTTTCTCTGGCGGTACCGACAATATCGTTATTGAAACAATCCCAGTGCACTAAGGGATTTATAGAGCAAATCTCGAAAATAATTATTGAACTCAGCGCTATGCGCTTCGTTCAATAATGAATTTTCTCGATTTGCTCTATAAATCCCTTAGTGCACTGGGATGTCTCAATAACTTAAATTGTCAGTAAGTACTGGTGTCACATGACTGATGTGAACCAGTTGATTGGCTAATGGCGATGCGCTAAAACTGTTAGCGCACTCTTGGAGTGCGCTAACTTTTCCACAGAGCGTATTCTTACGCCCTTTACCTAAGCAAGACTGTGCTCTCATCCTCAGAATTAATTACTGACATGTAGCTTATATTCTCCACAATACCAAATGACCATAAATTCCCTGCTTCTCAATTAAAGCAGAAGTGGTTTTTTTCTGACAGATTGCATGTGCCTGTGCCACAGTGCGGCTGCCACTGATCTAAAAATAGAAGCCGCTGTCTCTCGCTGACTTGCATAGATTCTTCTCATCGTGTTAGTGGCATGTAGCTTATCATCCACATTACCAAATGATGAGTTAATATAAAATTCCCACCCGCTAGCAGAAAACACAAGTGTTATTCCGATAACGTACCAGCTAGACCAGTTTGGAAGACTGACTCGATCGACTGTCATACGTAGCCGCACTGACTACACTGAAATACGACTGCATCAGTTCAGTAAATGAATGGTTTCCGAATTATTATTTCAAGGCAAGAACAATCGTAATCGAAAACGTGTAGGGTTCAGAACGTTCTTACCATTATAAGACTTATTACCAGCGTGCCTCGTGCGTGCAGACTCAGTCAGTGCAGACTGCATGCAGTGGTTTGATTGCCCTAGCAGACGACATAAACCCCGCTCAGCAAATTAACATGTTGGGCAAATGTGAACGAAAAAACGATGGGGATATAATACGTGTAGGGTTCAGAGCATTCTTACCGTTCATATTTAGTATCAGACTCCCCGATGAGTGAAGATTCAACACGAGAAATATGCCACATTTGTTTTGAAAATGTGCGAACCGTCGAGTCCCGCGGCTTCGAGTCAATTCAAGGGGAGTCACTCCGCACAGTCAATCCGTCGAAGCTCGACTGGAGGTTTCGAATCGCAAATAATGAAGAGCACAGCCCTTTCTCCGAGTTCAAATGAGGTCTCTCTGAAAGATCATCACTGTTCAGTTTAACGCTACACTGGAATTTACCAACAGAAATTAAAATGCGTGTGACGAAAGCACGACACACTTGAGACACCCCACACAAAAGTAGATCTTTACTGTACACGACCTGACCACACAGTTATGCCTATTCAAATGCGCGTTGCAAAATGTGCGCTTGGAATCTTCTTTTTTCTATGGCGGTACTGACAATATCGTTATTGAAACAATCCCAGTGCACTAAGGGATTTATAGAGCAAATCTCGAAAATAATTATTGAACTCAGCGCTATGCGCTTCGTTCAATAATGAATTTTCTCGATTTGCTCTATAAATCCCTTAGTGCACTGGGATGTCTCAATAACTTAAATAATAATAATAATAAAACATTCTTTTATAGCGCTCTTCACCGCCGAATGGCAGTCTCATGGCGCTTTACATTAGACATTAAAATTTAACATTTTACATTTAATAGTTTTCTCGTAAGAAATAACATACAAACATTAAAAACAATTCATAGACAACGACCACTTATAGTTATCGTTGTAGGCTAGATACACTGAGAACATTTTTATTACCAACAAATAATTCTTAGTTATTATATTCTATCATTGCTTTGGAATCATACTGCTTCTTGAAATACCTTTTTGATTGTTGGACATGTTTATTATTTAAATTTTACTCTAGTTAACTTTAACTTCTATTTCGTCTGTAACTGAGTTAACCTCAATGGGCGAGGGCCGCATGTTTATATTTCTTATTCTGTCACCCTCGAAAAAAAAGTTCAATTCAATTCAATTCAATTCAATTCAATTCTATTCAATTCTCTCTCTCTCTCTCTCTCTCTCTCTCTCTCTCTCTCTCTCTCTCTCTCTCTCTCTCTCTCTCTCTCTCTCTCTCTCTCTCTCTCTCTCTCTCTCTCTCTCTCTCTCTCTCTCTCTCTCTCTCTCTCTCTCTCTCTCCATTGCACCTCTCTCAATCTGTTTCACCAATACTTGTTTTGTTGGTTATTTTATTATTTTTAAAGGCGCCACATGCTATACAAAGTTGACACTAGTCTGAAATGAAAAGGGTCCGAAATTGCGTTTTCCGTAACCGTCAAAAAATATATACATTTATCTTATTTTATCCTTTTATCTCATCTTACCTCCCCCAAAATTGTTGTGGCGGTCAGTTTGTCAGCGGGGAAAGCTGCAGGCTGAATATTCCTAGCTGGGTCTTCAGATGTGGAGCAGGACTGGGAATGGCCGTGTCTCATTATCTTCGTTTACGGAGCAGAATTCAATATACTCACCACTGCTCAGTGGGCACTGAGCGAGCCTGATGATGTTTATCGGCATCTCCTTAATTTTTCTTACAGGAACAGAGCAAAAGTTACGCTTGTCACAAATTGTCTTTTACGAACAGTGCAGAACTGGTGAACAACGCGGAACGTCACTTGTCATGGTTGTCTCTTCAGTAGAATTGACGCTTCTAATTCTTTGCTTATTGGACAGGTGCTTATATGCGTTCCACAGTTCAGCTTTCACGAACAGAGCAAAACTGATAACTGTCACAGTTTTTTCCCTTTGTAAAAAAAACAGAACGTTGATTGTTACTGTTGTGTCTTCAGAGACAGAGGAGCAGGCGGTTCTCGTGATGTTCCTCTTGGAACAGTAGAGAATTGACACTTCTCATACTATCCTCATCAGAAAACGAGCAAAACGAATCTACCACCCCCCTCCCCCCAAAAAATTCAATATGAAAATAAACGTACAACTGATGCTTGTACTTGAGTCCGCTCTAGTAACAAAGCGGAACAAAATCCTTTCTGGAGGGTGTTTTATCTTGTAGCAGAAAGCGGAACTGATGCTTGTCATACTTTCTTCTTGAAGGACAAAGCTGAATCAATGCTTTTCAGGGTTTCCTTTCATAGGAACAGAGCAAAAGTCTGAGTTTTCTCCTTGGACAGATATCAGGACTGAAGCTTGTAGCTTTTTCTGTGGCAAAAGAGGAGGCTGAATGATGCATAATCTAATCTTCCTTTTCATAACAGATCAGAACTGCAGCTTGTTATTCCCTCCGAGGACATAGCCTAAAATATTCCGTGGCATGCATCATTTTATTATAGCCGCCTTTATGTAAATAAAGTGGCTATATTATATAGGTTTCGCGCTGTCTGTTTGTTCCACTAGAGTTTAGACTTGTATCTCTGGTTTTTAGAAACTGAGCACGATTGGTGCTTGTAAAAGTGAGCACAGGAGCAGATCAGAGTTAGTTTACCTTTTGAGAAGAAAAAAAACACCATAAACAATGCTTTCCATATTCTTCTTTAGGGAACGTAGCAGAAAAAGTCATTGCCTTAGTTTCTCTTCAGGAGCAGAGCAGAACTCTTTCTTTTTTGTGACTGACTTCCATACTCGTAACAGACACAAACTTGGGCGATAGGTTGATCAGATACGGATTACAAATGAACTTGGCCAAAGACATTGCATTTTTTTTAACACAGAAAAAAGATAAGTTGGTCATTAGAGAAGAAAACAAAGTAATTTCCCGTAGATTTTTAGATCGAAATGGCTTACTGTCGTTATTAGACTTGATGAAATCTGTTAGTAAGTTCTCGCTCCTTGACCGGCACGGTTGGCCTAGTGGTAAGGCGTCCGCCCCGTGATCGGGAGGTCGTGGGTTCGAACCCCGGCCGGATCATACCTGAGACTTTAAAATTGGCAATCTAGTGGCTGCTCCGCCTGGCGTCTGGCATTATGGGGTTAGTGCTAGGACTGGTTGGTCCGGTGTCAGAATAATGTGACTGGGTGAGACATGAAGCCTGTGCTGCGACTTCTGTCTTGTGTGTGGCGCACGTTATATGTCAAAGCAGCACCGCCCTGATATGGCCCTTCGTAGTCGGCTGGGCGTTAAAGGCACAGTGCAGCTCACAGCCTTCGTTTTGCGTTTTTGTTGCAGCTGAGTGCATTTACAGTTCAAAAATCCTCCTATGGTAGTAAAACAAACCCAAAACTACCCAACGACGACATCTGTGAAGCTCGACAGTTTCTTGTTCACGCGAATGCATAAATTAACCTAGTTATTACGTGGTGTTTGGTCGGAGTTCGATTCAACTTGAGTGATTCCGGCCTCCATTTTGTTTTACACAAACTCATGATGACGTCTGACATAGTTTGCTAGTGACGTGTCTTTTTGTGCATGATATGGTGATCTACCTGATCTAAATTTAGATCCAAAAATAGGTCAAGACCAGCCGGGTCCGAGTACGAAATTAATTCGTAAATAAATCGCAGTTCTTGACTCTTTGGGTGCAAGTCAATGAAACTTGGTAGTTCTTCTAACGGATAGCTGCCTGAAGTATGACTAAAAGCCCCAGGGGCTCCGTGCACCTGGATTTGACAAGTTCAGTATCTTTAAGCAAACAAACAAACAAAAATCTCGCTCCTTGTGAACAGCTCAGAAACTGGTCTCATGTCAATCAGCTTGCCAGATTTGTTTCCATACATACCAAAACAGAAGGGACAAAAACGCCACAGAGATTGAGAGAAAACGAGACAAGAGCAGAGCGGTCACTGTTACATATTGCGCAACGTATCATGCCTGTTATTCGTACCTGTTGACAACTCATAAGTAGGGTTCAAGTAATCTGCCTGTGATGCGATTTGGAATTATATCTGTCCCGCTGTTTTCCCGTGCCACAGATACAACTCAAGCTTACCATCAGCAGCTCCTTGATCCTGACCTGCAGTGGATATTACAGCGCAGATTATAGCACCGTGCGTGACAGTCATCTGCACGTAACTCGCGTGTGATGAGGTTATTTAATATGTCACGACGATTGTCTTCAGTGCGGACCTTGAACGTATATATAGAAGAAGTGACTGGCGGATGAAGGTCGAACTTTTGTTTACGCTCATTCTGTGAAATCTGTTGCAATAATTTGTTGGCCAAGTTTAGTACAGAAAATACCTATCAGCGTTGTTTATCATAGTAAGATGCATGAACGTTATTTTATCATGACTCTAATAGTCGTTAACGAATATTGGAGTGTCTCTTCAGTGTATATTATATAGTGCAGTTAATTGTAGCGTAGAGATCGCGCGTGCGTGCCTGTGTGTATGAGCATGCGTGCGTTCGTGTGAGGTGTGTGTGTGCGTGTGTGTG
Source organism: Littorina saxatilis (assembly GCF_037325665.1). Classification (NCBI taxonomy): domain Eukaryota; kingdom Metazoa; phylum Mollusca; class Gastropoda; order Littorinimorpha; family Littorinidae; genus Littorina; species Littorina saxatilis. The sequence continues at coordinate 52,740,752 of NC_090245.1, read as the reverse complement.
TGTGTGTGTGTGTGTGTGTGTGTGTGTGTGTGTGTCTGTGCCTGCCAGTAAAGGATACTTTCTTCCGACCTCCCGAACAAATCGCTGTACAGTAAATAAGACCACACACCAAAGCAACCAAGGATATATATTTGTACACTCGCTTTGACTCGTCACCTAGGCAATTGACCCTTGTGTCCAATATTCGAAGACCATGCGTTATTTTGGTTTCCCTGCCAACGCCCAACCCACTCACTTCCACAACGAAGACGATTCCTATGACATGACATCCACACCGGTGCTGTCGGACGCCGGGGCAACACTCAATTCTCAGTATACTTGTTTCCTGATCGTTATTCCTACATCAGGAAGTTGCGTATTTGAGAAACAACTTCCCCTGAATTATTCATGAATATTGCGGTATGTTTGCTGATCGTTGCACGGGAGGCATGCTCAAAGGTCATGAATAATAATGTTGTGGACGCAATACTGCCCGGTGTGAAGTACGTAAAAACCGTTTGCACACGGCGTCTCATCCGCGGCTTCAAGGACTAGCCATTAATGACCTTGTGTTGTTGCCTAACGGTAAGCAGAATGAGGTAGCACATCAAAAATGAGGGCTTCTGCGCTCTTCGCATGAGTGTGTCTGCCTGGAAATGAGCTTGCAAACGACGGTTCATCCGCTGTTAGTGCTCCTCTCTGACTAGCACAATGGCCTAGTTGCATTGCCTAACGGTAGCAGAGTGAGGCAGCAAATTAAAAATAAGGGCTTCTGCGCACTGTGTGATCTTGAGTGTGCCTGTCTAAACATGTTTTGTAAACGACGCCTCGCCCGATGTTGCACCTCTCTGACCAGCGCAACGCGTACGGCTTAGTTGAATTGCCCAACGGTAGCTGAATAAGACAACCAATCAAACATGAGTGGTTTTGCTGTGCGGCACTCTTTGTATGAGTGTGTCTGGTTGGAAATGTTTACAATCCGATGTTCTGTGGAGCGGGAAGAGAAACGTCACTTAATCAGCCTGGTCTTTGATGCTGCTTTACCAAGTTAGCGATAAAATGCAACAAACACGACCATCATTTTGGGCAAAGCTTCAAAGTCAGGCAACGCATGTTTTTATCAGAGCGAAAGTTTGGTCTGCGGTTAAGCAGATGGTGGTTGATGATATAGCTTTTTACCAGGCTGAAGGCACGAGAGAAAGCACAGAATGTGTGAATATTTGTAGGTAACGTTAACCAGCCCATCGTAAATGTAGTGAAAAGTTTGATAAGAACAGTGGTGCGTATCATGCTATCTGAACCGCAGGTGGGTTCTGGCAAACAACTCTACCTGGAAAAGTTGGTTTCGTGATAGCAGTTGTTAAATAATGGGCTAGTATCCGCTGGTCTATCTGAGAATTCAGCCATGATGACTATGGCTACCTGTCTCGTGCAATCAGATCGTCACTCGTACACTGTTCAGTAACAGTGTCATTAAGTGGACTGGTAACGATGCGACAGGTGCATATCACAGTCCCAAGTAAGTGCTTACCTACTTTGAATGCTTACCTGTGTGGTAGATGGTTTGGTGCCCAGTGTCTCTGAGACAAAAGGATCACCTGAATATTTGGCGGTTTCACTCCTTGCTCTTTCTAACGCAAGCATGGGTCATGCTTTGTCTGAAATATCGATCGACAATATCTCTGGTACGGAAACTAGGAGATGGGATTGCTGTTTCCACTTCATCGTGAGATTGATTATCATGTGACTGGGTTTTCTTTATTTCAACAGTCGATTGTCACTGATCTACTGGCTTCTTGAAAATACCGGCAAAATGTTGTCATCATTGAACACGAAATATTGTTCACATCAATAGTTGGGTACATGTGAATTTTCAAAGGCAGAGCCGAGTTATTAAAGGAACCTGTTTTTCCGTTACTGCTCGTATTCAACATATTTCGGCGAAGTGCTCATATTGTTCTCGCGCTTTCTCAAATCTGTTGATTTGGGATAAGTGATCGGACAGACAAACAAACCATACGGTTCTCCAAGACAAAACACAACAAATACGTTTCTTTGTATTTAAACAGGGAACTGTTGTCACCAAAACTGATATATTTTGAGTCAAACAATGCCTCACTGCGCATGCGTCTGGAATGTACAGTGGCATTGTGCACTTTTGGAAAAACCCTCAGATAACAGCTTTTTTTTTTTTTTTAACTGGACAGTAATGCAGAAGAGTCACATGCTTCCCTGCAAGGGCATGTTTACTTCTGCAGTTATAGTGTTAAAACTCAATTAAAGTTTACGATTACGATACGGTTATGCAACAGAGTCACATGTTACCCTGCAAGTGCTTGTTTATCCCCGCGGCTTTTAAGTAAAAACTCAGGTTACAGAATCTGACGATTGAGACGGTTAACAATAACAGCAAGGTATTTTACTTACAAGCGCCGATCACCTACTTTATACCTGCAGGGTCGAACAGCTATTGATTTTGCTGCAGAGCCTGGTTACATGCCTAACAGCCCTGGCTCCATAAAACAGGTCGTAGTGTTATGACGCTGTCAGACGCTTGATGGACTTCGTGTCAAGACAATGGACACATTCAGAGGACCACATCTCCAATTGCGCGTGTTGTGGCTTGATGGCAGAGCAACCTGACGTGGTGTGGCCATGCAGCCAGTGATAGCTTTGTTCTGGGGAGATTTTCGCGGATTTACCTTCAGAGCCGCGTTACTGGCTGCCATGGTTTCCCTTTCCAACCGATCCCCCTGTTTCGCTGTTTTGTGACCGAAGCCTGCGGAAATTGAGATTATCGTCTATAATGCTGTGAAAATAAAGTGTCCGTGTTTTGTGCGGTTGTGTGTGTGGTTTTTTTTTCTTTTCAATTTCACGATATATACGTTTCTTGATAATAAGGACATGCGCATTTCCCTCCATAAAGCACCGTTACTTCAAAACTTCGAAGTTGAACAACTTTTCGATCGGAATGTATGTTGATGTAAGACTGATTGCGTGTGTGTGTGCATGTGCGCGTGCGTGTGTGCGTGTGTTTGTTGGGGGAGTGGTAGTGAAGATGCAGCGTTCTAGAGGAGCATGTATACTTTGCTCAATTTTGGCCTGCTGATTTCTAGTTCAAACACGCACACACGCACGCACGCACACACACACACACACACACACACACACACACACACACACACACACACACACAAACCTCACTCGAAAACACACGCACACACAAACACGTACGCACACACGCACACAGGCACGCACACACACACACACACACACACACACACACACACACACACACACACACCTCACTCGAAAACACACACTCATATACAAACACGTACGCACACACGCACGCACGCACGCACACACACACACACACACACACACACACACACACACACACACACACACACACACTGTGACACTGTACAGTACACGGGGTTTTCGAACTCAGACAAATCCCCGGCAACACATCCAAACTGTCCAGCAGTGACTTTCGTCGGGACAAAAACGTCGCTCAAAAGATGCGCACTGGGACCAGGGGAAGACGCATCTGTTTGAACAAAATTAGAGTTTTTTTGTATCGGCAGACGTTGCTGTATTTTGTTATGTTTTCTTTGTGTGTTGTTCGTCCTCCTTCTTTTCTTTTTTTCTTTTTTGTGTGACCTCCGTCGTTCTCCTTTATGGTTGCCCCTCTACTTCCTCCACTTTTCCCCTCCCATCTTTTTTTCAGCATTTCTCTTTGTCGCTTTCTTTCGTATTCACTTTGCCTTTTTTTTCTTTTTACATTTAGTCAAGTTTTGACTAAATGTTTTAACATAGAGGGGGGAATCGAGACGAGGGTCGTGGTGTATGTGTGTGTGTGTGTGTGTGTGTGTGTGTGTGTGTGTGTGTGTGGGTGTGTGTGTGTGTGTGTGTGTGTGTGTCTGTGTCTGTGTGTGTCTGTGTGTGTGTGTAGAGCGATTCAGACTAAACTACTGGGCTGATCTTTATGAAATTTGACATGAGAGTTCCTGGGTATGATATCCCCGGACGTTTTTTTCATTTTTTCGATAAATACCTTTGATGACGTCATATCCGGCTTTTTGTAAAAGTTGAGGCGGCACTGTCACACCCTCATTTTTCTATTAAATTGATTGAAATTTTGGCAAATCAATCTTCGACGAAGGCCGGGGTTTGGTATTGCATTTCAGCTTGGTGGCTTAAAAACTAATGAGTGAGTTTGGTCATTAAAAATCGGAAACTTGTAATTAAAATTATTTTTTTATTAAACGATCCAAAAACAATTTCATCTTATTCTTCGTCATTTTCTGATTCCAAAAACATATACATATGTTATATTTGGATTAAAAACAATCTCTGAAAATTAAAAATATAAAACTTATGATCAAAATTAAATTTCCGAAATCGATTTAAAAACTATTTCATCTTATTCCTTGTCGGTTCCTGATTCCAAAAACATATAGATATGATATGTTTGGATTAAAAACACGCTCAGAAAGTTAAAACGAAGAGAGGTACAGTAAAGCACAGCGCAACCGCTGCCGCGCCAAACAGGCTCGTCACTTTCACTGCCTTTTGCACTAGCGGCGGACTACGTTCAGTTTCATTCTGTGAGTTCCACAGCTTGACTAAATGTAGTAATTTCGCCTTACGCGACTTGTTTCTTTTTGGCCTCCTTTCGCAGTGCTACTCTCCCTTTCTAAACCCGGTTTGTGAAGAGTTTCATCACTTCGATTTCAGTTTAGCGTTTTAAAAATGTTCGTGGCATCTGAATGCACTGTGCATTTTCCCACAGTAATTACAATCATCATCAGCGTTGATAATGTTGTTGTCGTCGTCGTCGTCGTCATCATCATCATCATCATCATCATCATCATCATCATCATCATCATCATCATCATCATCTTGTTTTGGTAGAATAGTGAAAGCCATGCATTTACATTTTAGCATTTTTTAATCGGCCAAAACACAAAGAATTAAAAACAAAGCAAATCTTTGCAATTAAAACAAAATTTGAGTAAACAAAGACTGTACCAAACTGAAAGCAACGGGTCCATACATATACATACACACACACACCAAGCCTTCGCAAACGGTCTGTGCTACCTCTCCCTAATTTTGAATATGGTTCTTTAAGAATATATGAGATTCCTTCTTACCACTATGCTGAACATCTTCAGCCTCCTCACATCACAAGCTTCCCACCCCAGACCTCCCAACATTTGTCCACATGTTAAAGAGATCCAACGCTGTTGGCTACTTATCACGACCATGTCATCAGCAAGTCTGAAGCCCTCACAACAGGTATGGACACATTCCTCTACAAGATGGTCATTCTATAACCTGTCCTCCCTCTGTCAACTGCACTGGTCCAGCCTGCTTGGGAAATCTTTGGGAAACGCTGAAATGTTAGGGTTGGGGAGTTGTGTGCGAAATACGGGACGGGATGGGTAGTCCTTTGTGATGTAAATAATGTCTAAAAATGTTGTTCTGTTGAAAGGAAATGCAGTTGTCTGGTCGCGCGCGCGTGTGTGTGTGTGTTTGTGTGTGCGTGCGTGCGTGTGTGTGTGCATGTGCACAGATCCGTGCGTTCGGGTATTAATCCCCGGAAACACAAATGCAGGGTTCGTTTGTTATGAAATTCCTCGGATTTTAGTTTTTCACATTTAAAGCTCCCAGCAGATTGATTTTACTTTTGTGTTTTCTTTGTTTTCGTCTGCTATTGCATCATTAATTCAATCTTGTTTCTTCGGTTTCTTTGAACAAACAACTAAAAGCTGTCTTGCCTGTCTTTTTTACAACATGTAGTTCACAACAAACAAACAAACAATACATCACACCATACTACACCACACACTAAGGCCTGGCGCTCACCTATGTAACTGTACCGGCACGGTTGGCCTAGGGGTAAGGCGTCCGCCCCGTGATCGGGAGGTCGTGGGTTCGAACCCCGGCCGGGTCATACCTAAGACTTTAAAATTGGCAATCTAGTGGCTGCTCCGCCTGGCGTCTGGCATTATGGGGTTAGTGCTAGGACTGGTTGGTCCGGTGTCAGAATAATGTGACTGGGTGAGACATGAAGCCTGTGCTGCGACTTCTGTCTTGTGTGTGGCGCACGTTATATGTCAAAGCAGCACCGCCCTGATATGGCCCTTCGTGGTCGGCTGGGCGTTAAGCAAACAAATAAACAAACCTATGTAACTTCAGCAGGACAGACGACGCACTGCAGATTATCCCAGCCCGCTATGCGGTGCGTGAAGGAAAACAGTACTCGTCATTATCCCTATCGCAGCATTAATAATATGCCGTGCGTCGTCTGTGCCGCTGAAACTGCGCAGGTATATTCTGCCCTTAAGAGCTAAGCCCTTTCTCGTTTCGCCTTACCATCTCTCATTCACCATCGATATTTTCCATCTCTCACCGGCTTCAGCTCAAGTGTTGAGGTGGTTTTTAGCTTTGCTCGAAATGATTGAGACCGCTGTTTTGAGAGGCTGGCTGTCACCCGACGCCGCTGGAGTGTGCCTGTGCCATAGTAACCGTGTCAACCTGTCGCTCTGCTTGCGGAACACCTGTTATCTTTCCGTCACCGCTGTTAGCAGGAAAACTCTTGTCTAATCGTAGCGGCCACCATTTAAAGGCTTTGTCGCCGTAATCGCTGTAGTGGTAATAATTTGGAGGGATGAATTTTGAGTCTCGTTTTTTGTGTGCGTGTAGCGGGGTGGGGGAGGGTGGGTGGGCGGGGGAGGGGGCGAGAGGGGGGGGTGTGAGGGCGGGGTGTGATTGTGGTGGTGGTGGTGGTGGTGGTGGTGGTGTGTGTGTGTGTGTGTGTGTGTGTGTGTGTGTGTGTGTGTGTGAGTGTGTGTGTGTGCGCGTCGCCGTCTGTCTGTCTGTTTGTATGTCAATGTCTCTCTCCCCCTCCCTCTCTCTATGTCTGTCTCTCTCTCTCTCTCTCTCTCTCTCTCTCTCTCTCTCTCTCTCTCTCTCTCTCTCTCTCTCTCTCTCTCTCTTTCTCTCTCTCTCTCCATCATCAATTATGTCGCGTGTTTGTTCATTGCGGGTATTAATCTTGCAGCTGCCAAAGATGAAGTAGAAAATTGAGCTGAAAAATGACGTGTCTAATTGCAGTACAATTTGCATCCTTACAGAACAAATTACGTTTGACAGATCGCCGCGATCATTACAACAAGCATCGGGGTTTAATTTGCCCTAGCCAACGAAAAACCTCTCGTTCTCACTAATGAGATGTTTGAAGTGAAACTGGAAGTGTTTATGTTTGATTTTTGTTTGACGCTCAAAAATACTGATTTGCTGCCTCGACGTACAGATGCAGTTTAGGTAGAGGGAAGTAACTCTTGTTTGGTATTAATAATACATGTAGATGTTGCTATGAGTTAGTTTCTTCTGCAGTGTCAGCAGTTTTCGGCATTTTACGAAATACATTTTAGCAGTTTTCCGACATTTCCTTCGGTTTTTGGCAATACTTGGCGTAACCTTTCCCATACCGTGAGAAAGGTCGACAATTCTGCTTAATGACCGCAACTTATTTTGCTATTTTAAATTCATTTAGGTGTTGCGTTTCGCCGACTGCCCACGCCACGACTACCCTGCATGGTGTGTTTGGGCAGCGTTATTTCGTCTTCAGGATTGTGTGCTTGCCTCTGCAGTGAAGTCTGCTCAGAACTGCATGCTCAGAGTCGACTAGAACACATCTGGATTGGATCTGGATTTATACGTTGCAGGGCCGATAAGGCATATGCGCATCGATCACTTGTACTCTTCTGTGACTTATCAGTTGGGACTTATCAGTTGGGACTTATTAGCGCATTCCGACTGTGCAAATAAGATTGCCCTCTTCGAGACAGAACTCAATGTTCCCCCATTTAGTTCGCATTGAATAGTAGAGGCATGTGACAGAAGCTTATTTGCTGTCCATACAATACAAATCATGCATGGACAATTGTGGCGTGACAGGGTGATCAGTGCAGTAGTCCCCTTCTTACTGCTGCTCAGCAGAAAGAGTTGTCTGCCGGCCTTGAGCGTGAGCTATTTATAGCAGCTCTACGTTTCTTGAGCGTCGGTTAGACAAGCACACCTGTCAGATGTGACATAAACCACAACATAAAAACCTCCGACCTACTCTTGTAATGGGAAAGTGTGTGTGTGTGTGTGTGTGTGCGCGCGCGCGTGTGTGTTTTAACTTCAGACAAATATTGCCTTGACTTTACCGAGTGACGTTAAATAAACGATTTTATCATCATCTTTTGAAAGAGTGAGCACAAGTACTACATGTAGTGCCAGCAAAATATGCACTCACTGTGCAATCTGTTATCACAAATCCACTCTCCTCCCATCTGACTCTAGCATCTTCAAATCATTACCCCACCACTCACATTCACAGCCTCACACCCGCTAAGTGTTTAAGCACTTTCCACATTTCAGTCTGTGCGGTTACCTCACACACACACACTCAAGTTCGATCTCTCAGCAGCAGCGGCCGAGCCCAGTGTAAAGCTATCGCTGGGTCTCTCTACTACCGGCCTGGCAACGTTGCTAACAGGATAGAGAGGATCTAGGAGAACGTCTGTTTGTCATTGATCCCATCGAAGAGCAAGCTCATCAACAATTGTTTTACACAACACTCAAGGTTTTTGGGGCCCAAAGAAAGAAAATTTAGAAAAAGATAGTGGATTGTGACAGCTGAAATGGAGAGGAAAATACATGTACGTTGAAGCGACAAGGACAGCTGATGCTGTGGGTTTGATTTCTTATGGTGTGCGTTCTTCTTTCTTCTTTCTTCTTCTTCTTCTTCTTCTTCTTCTTCTTTTGGGCTTTCTATTTTTTTTTAAATGTGTCTGAATTACTGAACCCTATTTGTTTTGCGCGCGTGAACGCACACACAACCCTCCCCCCCCCACCACCACCACACCCACACACACACACCCCTCTCTGTCTCTCTCTGTCTCTCTGTCTCTGTCTGTCTGTCTGTCTGTCTGTCTCTCTCTCTGTCTCTCTCTCTCTGTCTCTCTCTGTCTCTCTCTCTAGATCTCTCTCTCTCTCATTGTCTGTCTGGGGTGGTGGGGACGGTTCGTGTGTGTGTGTGTAACTGCGTACGTGTGTGCGCAAGTGCGTGCGTGCTTCCGTGCATGCGTGCCTGTATTAGCAGATTTTATACATGGGATACAATTATTTTTTCAGTGGTGAGCGTCTCTGTCTGTGTGTACCTTTATGTCCCTATGGAACCATCTTTTGTGTCTTTGCCCAGATGTATCTTCACCAGTGGATCAGCCTGAATCTGGCTCTGCCCTCAACCCCTAATTTATTGAATATCCCTCGTCGTTTAAATTAGTCTGCACCTATTTGTGTTTCTGTATCTCTGTGTGGCCTACGTGTCCGTAGTGTGAGTCTAACTAACAAAATCCTTTTGATATCTATAGCTCGTCTTTGTTTGTCAAAGACGCTTAAAGTCGATGTTATTTAGTGTCTTTCCCTTATCTCTTTGCACTCTAAGCATAAGCCTTTTGTATCTGGGTCTGAGTTGTCTTTATTTATAGAGTATCGACCACTGAAATGCCACAATGTGTTTGGTCTATTTGTCTGGTATCTGTGTGCTTTACGGTGTATCTCGCGGCATTTTTTTCTGTCCATTTCTTCAGATAGATGTCTGTGCGGGTTCATGCCTGGCGCTAGAACGTCGGAAGACGATGACCGTTGTGGACGAATGTCAAACACCGTTACCCCCGAAGTATTTTTCCAAAAATTCAGTGCTAAAGCTTGGTGCAGCGAGCATCGTGAAGTAGACTTCGCGAAGTTGACTTCCCCCAATTAATATCAAGCTTTGGCTGTAACAGGTTTTTGTGTGTGTGTGTGTGTGTGTGTGTGTGTGTGTGTGTGTGTGTGTGTGTGTGTGTATGTGTGTGTTTCGTTGGTGTTTGTTTGTTTGTTTGTTTGTTAGTTATGTATTTCATCTGCGCATGGGTTCGTCACCGATGCTATATTTGTAGCCGGCTGTGTATGGAAGCCTTGAAGTTGCTTGTTTACGGACCTGTCTGGTCGAACTTTGGCCATGTCCATCCATTTCTAGCCATGTCCTGTCCGCCAGCCGTGCCGCTGCTTCTTTGGCACTCCGTCACTCCGTCTGACTGTGTGTTTGCAAACACGCGTTTCCCTGACACCCCGGGAATTGGACGATTTTCGAAAATAACTCCATCGGGTTTGTCAGGGTTAAGGAAGAGTGAATGCCCTTGCTTTTTTCTATAAGAAATAAAGTCACACGTGCTTCTGTTCACGTCAGTGTTTCCGACACACCCCTCGCTAGTAATTGGCCCCTCCAATGTTTGTCCGAGTAAAAATCAAGGGTATTCACTCATTCGGACAAACCATACAAACCCGATAGAGTTAATTATGGCATTCGTCTTTTGCAGTTATACCAGACACCGTGCAGTCCTGGCTAAGTCCTACAGTGATTGCACTAAAGGTGCTTTGTAAGTAACTATTTCTCAAAACTGAGACAAGTCGGATACATCCGACAAAAACCGGCCACTTGATGACGACACCTAGTCAAACTTAAGTGTGGTAAAACAAAACGCTTTTATCTGACATACATGTTTAGTTTCAGTAGTACAGCCAACACGACGTCATGGTAAATAAACTACGTCCGGGCAGCAGGACAAGGTTTCAGGTGCCAGACTTAAAAAGGTGACTGTGGTCCGAGAACGCTATACGGACCAGTTAACTTGTAGTTGGCTAGAAAGGTCAGATTGAAAGGTAAAGGAGTTTCTAGCAGAAAGATGAGCTATGGATTTTTTCCCTGACGGTATGACGCGGGGAACGGTCTTCATTATCATGCACACCGTCAAGGAGATTTCGGGCACTGAAAGATTCTCAAAACAAAATGAAGACCGAATCAGCACTGTCTTTTTTAGACTGAGGCTGAGTAACAGGATTGTGAATTGAGCTACAAGCCAGCTTTGATAGAGAGAGAGAGAGAGAGAGAGAGAGAGAGAGAGAGAGAGAGAGAGAGAGAGAGAGAGAGAGAGAGAGAGAGAGAGAGAGAGAGAGAGAGAGATCAGAGAGAGAGAGGTATCAGACGTTCCACAGAAGAGGAGGTCAGACAGTTCGTTCTTAGTGACCCCTTCGCTTCGCTAGACTTATCCAAATCAGTCGGTGCACCATCTACCATCATTGCTTGTACTGCCCTTTGAAGTCAGTCGTCAAGTCATTACCCGCAACAGGGCACTGTAAAGGGTTGCTGTAGTAAGCCAGTGAACCCCTGGTGTGCCGAGCCGTGATGGTTATGATTCTGCTGGTCTGTTCTGGAGACTAAATAGTCGTCATTCGAATGAAAACAACGCAGGGTGAATACTACGTGAAGTCAAGACGAGAGTTCAAATCCGCAATGCCATCAAAGGACAACAAAAGCAAAAACAGTTCAAGTCCATCTCTTTTCCTGTCACTGGTTAATTTAAAGATTAAACGTGGCAGTTCCCTCAGCTCTGAAGCATCTCAGAGTTGCAGTGTTCGCCAATGATCTTGTTCACTTGAAATCTAATCAGAGCAAGTAGCTGATTGCTAACTTGACGGCTGACGTCAATCAGGATTTATCTCAGGACAACCTCACCCGAAAGGCGTGACTGTCATATCTGTCGTCAATACAGGTGTTACATAGTGTTGAATTGATAGACGGTGTTCATTTCAGCCATCATATGACCCAAACTCGGCCGGAATTGAGAGCACAAGCATCCGATCATAGCTTCTGTGCATGCTACTGAAAGGTGACATTGTCCCGCTAGTAGTGTTTTCTTGCGTCAATGGTGATTTTGTATTGCTGTAAAACGTTCGGCGTACAGGCGTTTAAATCCTTGCTTTTTTCCACGCTTTTTCTTTCTTGGGACAATAAAATGAATGTACGTTTAGAAGGGCCAGTACTACCGGAGCCTTTAACTTTGGTCCCTTTTTTCTCACAGTTTCAAAATCACAGTTACAACAATCACGGTATACTCAGGTATAAATATCAACAACAACAACAGAAAATAATCATTTCAAAGGCGAAACTTTCGTGACAATTCCCCATGAGCCTTCCGCTGACACCATCCTTGCTAACAACACAAAGTGTTTTCACACCTCCGCAGTGTCGCGTGGTAGTTTCGCTGTCGCGGATGTGTAGTCGGCGAGACCGGCAGACGGCTGTCCTGGAAGTCTGGAATCACAGAAGACTGTGGGTGTCAGGGCGGTAGACAGGAAGCTTTGTCTTCATACGGCTTCCCCCCATTCTAAACTTGTAATCTTGGCCGCTAGGGAATGCCAAACGTTTGTCGGGTGACATGAACAGTGTTGTTGTTGTTGTACGGTAATTAGCGAAGGAAATGAGTCTTTAGGTTGGTTATAAACTGCGTTTCTTGGCGTTTTTATTGACAGTAACGTAAGACGGTCAGTGTCAATGGAGACTGATAGGGCGGCTGGCCAAGTGTAGGTACGGTACGAGAGCGCCTGGTGAATTTATTTCTCTGTCACATTTGAGCAGTCTCTCTTCACTGTCCCGGAACACCCCCGTGAGCACATGCACATAAAGATCCCACGCTCACAGCGAAATTCACAGGGAAAACATGAAAACTAGAATGCATTATCTCTCTTCTCTTATTATCATGATCGTATCTTGATACTTTGACGAGACAAGCCTAATACTGGCGTGCCAAAGAAGACAGCCGCATCGGTCTTGTTCGAGTCAAAGTATCTCACCATATCCTCAGTGTGTTCCCAACACCAGCCTCAATATAAGCCACCTGATTTGAGAAGACGTTTAACTCAAACAGTCAGTCTGATGGCTTATTCAGAAGAAGTCCTTTCATTGGTCTGGAACTGGGCTACGTTTTAACAGAAGTACCGTTCATTTCTGCACAGGAGTCAGTTCGTCTTTCTTCTCAGAATTGACCCTCGTACTTCTGACCTTCTGTCGGTCCATCCGCCTGTTTCGCCTTTGTGTTGTCTTTTTGTTCTGTCTGTGATCAATCAATCAATCAATCAATCAATCAATCAATCAATCAATCAATCAATCAATCAATCAATCAATCAATCAATCAATCAATCAATCAATCAATATGAGGCTTATATCGCGCGTATTCCGTGGGTACAGTTCTAAGCGCAGGGATTTTTTTAATGTTTTTTTTTATGCAATTTATATCGCGCACATATTCAAGGCGCAGGGATTTATTTATGCCGTGTGAGATGGAATTTTTTTACACAATACATCACGCATTCACATCGGCCAGCAGATCGCAGCCATTTCGGCGCATATCCTACTTTTCACGGCCTATTATTCCAAGTCACACGGGTATTTTGGTGGACATTTTTATCTATGCCTATACAATTTTGCCAGGAAAGACCCTTTTGTCAATCGTGGGATCTTTAACGTGCACACCCCAATGTAGTGTACACGAAGGGACCTCGGTTTTTCGTCTCATCCGAAAGACTAGCACTTGAACCCACCACCTAGGTTAGGAAAGGGGGGAGAAAATTGCTAACGCCTTGACCCAGGGTCGAACTCGCAACCTCTCGCTTCCGAGCGCAAGTGCGTTACCACTCGGCCACCCAACCACATGTGATGGTTTCTGTGCGAATCCTTCCTTGCCGCCTTTGAAGAAATATTATACTCCCAGCATGTTTTACCTTGATCTGATCAGTTTTTGTTTTGTTGTACGTTTTGTCACATTGTTGCAGAATCGTAAGAAAGTTGCTGCGATCACCGAATCAGTAGTCAGACTTCTTTACTAATACATAGTGCCTTGCCCCAACAACTGGATTTCTTTTTTGTTTTTCTTTGAAATCTTCTCACGAAATTGTTCAAACTTCCTGCAACTCAGCACGCTGATGAAAAGCATCTTCATCGCACAAAAAGCTAAATGTGAGAGGCAGTGAATTACCAACCCTCTGAATGATTATTTGATGTGTGGCTGGAGCCTTGGGAGCGTCCATTTACCGTTTCATTGCACACCTATAGCGATCAAGGCCGACTGCGGCGTGTCGTTAGCTGATTGGCTGTGTAAGTTCAAGTCTGCTGAAAAAGGGGAAGTAATGCGAATATATTGCTGAAGTTGCTTGCTGCCCTTCGCTCAAGCCTGCGATGGCCTTTGATCACAAAAAGATTATTGAAGATTATTGTGAGAAGAAGCGCATGGTTCAATTTTCAAGGTTTTGCCGTTTCTTGTGGCTTTAAAGACATTGATCTGGGCTTCATTTTTTGGCCTTGTATTCCAGGCGAGGTTGCCAGCCCTGTTTATTCCGTGATTATCGTTTGTGTCACGTTGGGCCTCGGGCCAGGAATGGCTGACGGAGAGTGTGCGCTGAGGAGGAACAAGCAGAAACTACGAAAGAGAGAAAATAAGAATAATTAAAAAAATAAAGTAAAAAGTATCTCGCACAAGGAGTGGATGAATCTCTGTCTCTGTCTCAGTAAAACTCTGTCTCTCTCTCTCTCTGTCTTGTCTGTCTCTCTCTCTGTCTCGATCTCTCATTTCTCTCCTCTCTCTCTCTCTCTCTCTCTCTCTCTCTCTCTCTCTCTCTCTCTCTCTCTCTCTCTCTCTCTCTCTCTCTCTCTCTAAGATGTACACCAAACAGAATGGTTTATGGAGAACTTGGCAGATACCCCCTTTTTGTAAACTCCTATGTGCGTTGTCTGAATTATTGGTTTAAATTGCAAATGATGAGAGACGACAGATTGCCAAAACAAGCCTACACAATGTTGTATAACATGGATGAAAGAGGAAAAAGATGTTGGGCCTCGGAAATCCGAAATATATTGTCTGAAACTGGTTTTAACTTTGTATGGCTTAACCAAGGTGTCGGCAATGTGAAATGGTTTTTGAGGGTCTTTAAGCTCCGATTGGGTGACATGTATAAACAAGAATGGTCCGGCACAGTGTCACAAAGGGACCGTTATGAATTGTACGCTAAATTTAAATCTGTGCTGCATGTTGAAAGTTACTTGTTCAATATTGACATTTATTGTTTTAGGGTAGCACTTACACAATGGTTTAGACTTTGTGTATTGCCAATTAATAACAACCATAAACGATTCAGTGCTATTATGGAATCAACATATTGTATTTTTTGTGAAAATGTAGCCGAAGATGAACACTACTTCCTCTTATGCTGTCCATTATATTCTGATTTAAGAAAAAAGATTTATAGGAAGCATGTGTGAAGGTTCTGTGTCTACCATTTTTGTCATTTTCAGATGTTAAGAGGTGTCGCCTCGTTGCTAAGTTCATTTTCCACGCCATAAAACGTCGACAACTGCATGTTGAAACACTGCAATGTTGGAGATGGTACCGTTGTAATTGTAAACGATTATTATATAAATGTAAGGATAAATGTGTATGACGTGTATATGTGTAAAATTCCCCTAACCCACATCCCCTCTTCCCTGGTTTGTATATGGGCCAATGGCCATACGTACAATAAACCATCCAAAAGTCAAAGTCTCTCTCTCTCTCTCTCTCTCTCTCTCTCTCTCTCTCTCTCTCTCTCTCTCTCTCTCTCTCTCTCTCTCGCTTTCTCATCCCTTTTTGTCTGTCTGTCTGTCTGTCTGTCTGTCTGTCTGTCTGTCTCTCTCTCTCTCTCTCTCTCTCTCTCTCTCTCTCTCTCTCTCTCTCTCTCTCTCTCTCTCTCTCTGTTAATTGTGTTGTATTACATTATATTGTAATTAACTTAACTTCTATTTCTTCTTGTTATTAATCGAGTTACCCTCAATGGGCGAGGGCCGGACAAAAAAAAGCATGTATACTTTGCTTATTCTGTTACCCTCGATAAATAAATAAAGTTCAAAGTTCAAAGTTCTGTCTCTCTCTCTCTCCCTGTCTGTCTGTTTGTCTGTCTCTCTCCCTGTCTGTCTGTCTGTCTGTCTGTCTATCTCTCTCTCTCTCGCTCTCTCTCTCTCTCTCTCTCTCTCTCTCTCTCTCTCTCTCTCTCTCTCTCTCTCTCTCTCTCTCTCTCTCTCACCGTGGTCTTTCTGCCTTCCACACTTGCTGGCTGCCACTTTGCATGTGCAGTTCCTCCCTCCCCATATGCTCTTTGTCTTCATTACAAATTTGCATCTCTTGACTTTAGTGAAGAAACTTTCTCTTTTTTTCATGTGTGTATCGATTCAACTCGTAAAATGAGTCCTGTTGTCATTGTTTTTGCGTTGATTATTTCAGGAACAAAACCCCGAAACTGTGCAACTCTGCAGTCACATTTCACACACACAAAATTGGCCAAAATGCAAACGAGTCCTGAAACTTGAAACAAGAAGTACAGGACGTAAAACTATGCAGTACAACCCCTCTCTCTCTCTCTCTCTCTCTCTCTCTCTCTCTCTCTCTCTCTCTCTCTCTCTCTCTTTCTCTCTCTCTCTCTCTCTTTCTCTCTCTCTCTCTCTCTCTCTCTCTCGGTCCCCCCCCCCTCCTCAGAACAAATTGGTTGCAAGAGAGCAGCTTCAAACAGCGAGAGTTGCAAAGCACATCAGAAAGATTGTAATCTCTCGCTCAATTATTTCCGGTGCAGCCCCGTTTCTAGCCACTGCTTCCACAACCTCCATTCTTTTTTGTTTATCATGTTTCTTTTGCAGTTGTTATTGCGGCCTCTGTTTTCCCCGCGAAAGAACAAATCTCATTTGTGATGATTGAGCGGCTATGAATGGCGATGCGTGTAAAGTACATCAGAAGCAGGTTGTCTCCCGTGGCCCTCGTGTTGTCGTGTCCAATCACCTTCTCGTTTCTCTCTCTCTGGGTTTCGCCGCTTCAACCCAGAACGCCGCCGCTTCTTCGCCGACACCTCGCCGCGCTCTACTCCAGGCCTGCGAGTTCTGCCCCCTGGGAAGAGGTGAAAGCCGGAAGTGCGTCACTTTCCGGCGTTGCTTGGCCAATGGGCTGTGACGCTGTTGTACAGTGGAATGGCACCCTGGGGACGCTGTCTAGTGTCGGGTAGCCAAGACTAAAATCTGCATGATGGATGGTTGTTACTTTCGTGGAAGTTTTTGTGTACGATGACACAGGCTAAAGGTTTCAAGCTTGAATTTGAGAAGAGTAAGGATGTGAGCTAGAGACTCATTACGTGAGTTGGTTATTCCCAGGAGCCTTTGCGGTTTATGTCGCCAGTTGCAGTCCTTCACTTTAGCCGGTTACCATATGATTCATTCGCTTGCGGCTTCGTGGAAGAAAAAATCAGCCAGATAAGTTTTCGTTATTAATTGTTTGTCTGTGCACTTAAAAGACTGTTAGGTCGATATATTTGTGAATGTATTGTTTTGTTAATAACAAACGTTCCAACAACCTACCTTTCTTGTTTTTTGATTCGGTTACCATAGGGTTTTAAAGACACAGACCACCATGTAAACTGAGTGAGGAAACGAACTTGCATTGGTCGCTCATAGCTAAATGTGTTGAAGGGAGGTTAGAAACCAACAACGCCAACAAACCGACCGATCCCTTTACTGAAGGGGCCCGAGGACCACAGTACTGAGATAATAGCATGCTTATTCTGCATTTAGTTCGCAGCGAAACAGGAGTTGGCACTACACGAGTAGAAGGTGACGTTGGAGACATTTCGAAGAGAGAGTCGGGTTTGTTTACACGTTACTTTCAAGCCAGCCGTGAGAGAACAAAACGACTACGAGGGCCAAACAATTAAGGTGCAAGTAGAAGATAAAAGACCATGTGAAATTTCAGCTGTGCAGGTTTCAAACCCAAGATAGTAACACGACGAAGCTTCTTTAAGTCTTCTCTAAGGACTTATGTCTGCCAGGGCTGTCGAGCCTGTCTTTCCCCTAACCTACTTCAAGTGTCACCAGTGACGAAAGTGCGCAGACTCTCCGTCAGTCCAGAAACTTTCAGAACCGTTGAACTCATCTCAACCTTCCTGTAGCAACTGTCACTGTGTTCACTCAGTCAGCGGAGGTAAGCTCTCTTGCAAAAATTGCATCCCGGACTTTCCTCCTTCCACTGACCTACTTGCTGGATGGATGGCACAGCCAACACGTGTCGTGCTGGGGGTCATTGCCATTCGAGTCGTGTGCAACAGCTGGAGACGACAGGATGCAGACTGCAGGGTGCACCCCACTGCATCCAGTCCCGCATTGCGATGAATGGCGTGTTGTCACGTTACAGGCAGACGCTTGTCAATGGTCGTACAGCTACTACACTAAGTCTCGTCTTCTCCCCAGCCTCTCTCCTCCCAGCGTGCCTCCTCCTACACTTCATCAACCTGACTGTCTATGTAATACTGTACTAGCTGCGTCTGATACTCGCATTGCCATTCACTTCTAACGTGTTACCGTCATTTATTACTCGGTTGCAAACGAATACATACACTTTAGTTATTATCCAAAAGTTACGTGTGTGTTTTTTTTACACTGTGGTGTTTTTCAGGCAAGAAGTGCAGCTGGCGGAACAATGTTGACTACCTTTATTGGCAGGACGTTTGATGTCGTTGTTGTTATTGTTGTTTTCCTAAAACATCTTTTTAGATTAAAAGCTAGACTGAAAAGGTGATAATATAGATGCTGTTGCTGGTACTACTTTTCACTTGCTGTGAGCACTGTTATCGTTTCGATGCTGCAAGTAAAACGCATAAACAGCATTTAAGTCAAACGTCCAGACATCATAAAGGGACAAACAACAACAATAGGGCCAGACGACAAGCGAACTCGTCTCGTGCTAAAATTAGACTCACTCACTCGTCCTATTTGCACTTGTTTCCAGCGATCGTGGAACTAGAGTGATCACTAAGACACAGCCTGTTTTTGGTCAAATCAACCGAACGAACTTCAACATCAGATCGATGACAACGTGACAGACAGAGTGCGGACAGCTATTTGCCGAACACAGATCTGAGATTTACCAGATAAGATAAGTTTCAAAAATAAGAAATAAAAAGCAACGATTTTCCAGTCTGATGGTGTTCTGGGTCAAGTGTACGTAAAGGGCAGTCGCTCCCTTTTTGTATTATGGCAAATAGGATCTCACTCCTTCTGTCTCCCTCTCATAGCTGTCTTTCTCTGGTCCCCCGTTCTGCAGTTGTGTTTTTCTCTAATTCATTCATGATTGACATGTCACATTTGTCTCTCTCTCTCTCTCTCTCTCTCTCTCTCTCTCTCTCTCTCTCTCTCTCTCTCTCTCTCTCTCTCTCTCTCTCTCTCTCTCTCTCTCTCTCTCTCTCTCTGTTTACCAAGTCGCATTCGATTCGCGCGTGATAACAACGGCGGAAATACAAACTGTAAACAGACCAAGTGTTGGACTGAAGAAATAACATGGTTATCCATGATATTATCCAATGTACATATCGCGATCGTTTCGATCCCCCCCCCCCCCCCCAATCTGTGCATGGGCCGATGGCTTCACAGTAAACCATTTCTGAGTTCTGAGTTCTCTCTCTCTCTCTCTCTCTGAATCTCTCTCTCTCTCTCTCTCTCTCTCTCTCTCTCTCTCTGAATCTCTCTCTCTCTCTCTCTCTCTCTCTCTCTCTCTCTCTCTCTCTCCCTCAGTCTCTCTCTCTCGTCTCGTCGATCCGTTCACTGCCAATATCCATCCTCCATCACGGGTTGGCAGCGCGCATTAAGAGTTGTCCCCCCTGACAGAGATGGCGGTGATACCTGGCTCGGGATGTAAAAATGGCGACAGGCGGATAGTTTGGAGGATAGAAAGGGAGCATTTTCATGGACCTGAGGACGCCACTTACATCGTCTGTCTGACTAAGCAAAAACCCTTGCACTCCCTGACTTTGTGTCTTGAAAAAAGCCACATACGTATTACTGCTTAGTGCTGACAGAGACAACTTTACAAATAAATAGATAAATATATGATTTGCCATTTTGCACCATTACTCGTATTCAAAGAAAAGGTCAAAACCGCTGATATGCAAACCTATTCATCAAAATATACACGACTTTTTTTATCTATAAGGTTACTTAACTGTCAACAGTTGACAAAACAAAGAGTGGCATATCAGTCACGAGGGAGAACAAGAACTCAGTTGCACCTGCACTGTTTATATTACCTCTCTCTGCCCCTGAAATAGTAAAGCAAGAAGAGCTCATAATTAAGCTGCTTTCTTTACTGATGCCAAAAAAGGGTTTCAAACATTTAACTGTTAAATAGCATAATGTTACGATTAAATCACACAATTATCTCAAGTTCAAGTTTTGTATGCGTTTATCGATCACGATCCGAGCATCCGTTAAAATCGACTGGAACCATGTCTCTTTTGGGGGTGCATTTCAAAATGGCGCAGTTTCAGCTATTCGTTAATGCAGACATGTATACCCACTGATTACCATGCACACTACTCGTACAGTGGCAGTGGGCAATACACGTACAGCAAACAAATTGCTGTAATCATAAATGAAAGTTATAGCTCGCTGCAGTTATTGATTCAACGTGCGCTGTCGGGCACGCCATTTCCATGGAAATGTATTGGTGTTTTCCGCTACATATTCACCTTTGCAGACCTTGCCAATCAAACAAAAAAATGAAGCTTCATCCCTGGATGTCGAGACGAGTTTGCTGAATGTAGGAACTCCTGTCATCTTCAGGGCCGGATCTGGGGGGGGGGGGTCCTGGGGTTCCGGAACCCCCCCCCCCCCCTGGCCATCCAATGTACCTCTCAGAGAAAAAAAAATGTGGACTTTGGACCCCTGCCTTCAGTTGGAACCCCCCCCCCCCCCCCCCCTCAAACGAACTTGGTCCGGCCCTGATCTTTACGAGCGCTGCCGAGGGGTGGTTTAGATCGTGAATGAAGGAGAACCAACGCCACGCATGCAAACACACACACACACACACGCCCGCACGTACGCACGCACACACACACTGCACGCACGCACACACACACACACACACACACACCAGCACACATTCACACATCCACGGATTTACTGAGTCACACACCAAAACACACACACACACAAACATTTACACACACACACGCGCGCGCACCCCCCCCCCCCCCCCCCCACCCACACACATACACACCAACACTCGCACACACCAATACACACACACTCACACACACACACGCGCACACACACACACAGGGCCGGGAGGGATTCCAATCCCACGGCGAGGGATTTGCTTGTGACAACATCGCTAAGTCCTAGTACAACCCAAGTCCGCTCCACATTCTACACCACAGCACGAAGAGTACCGTCCCTTGCCATCAGTTTATGCCCCGTTACGTGCCTTTGAATCTCCGATCTCTGCCCAGAAATTCGCCAGTCCCACAGAAGAAAGTCGGCAGGCCTGATATCTCACGATGCTCCGGAGAGAGGTGATTAAACTTCACTTTGGGTTCTTTACCCGCTACTCTGTAACCATTTCCTGAGCTGAAGCTCTTTGCTGACACTTTTTAAATTTATCTGCGAGGAGGAGAAGGAAATCCTCCAGTTCTGTAGGATAAATAAGAAAAGCTTTGACTGCGGCAAAAACATTTTTGAAATGTGTTTGCTGTCAGGTCTTTGACTTTAAAGACCCTTCATCTCCGTGCATATATAGGGTGGCTTTCTCACAACTCACCAGTCTTTGAACCACGATCTACTTGCATATGCCCGGGGTGACTGTCTCGTCGCAGGTCTTTCCTTTAATCTATTTTATCAAAGGATACATTTACATTAGTTTTATTTTCCTGTCCCATTTTCGGCCCTCGCCGGATTATCACAGAGCAACGATGGTTCCCGGTTCGCCGTCTGGTTTGGTAATTCGTCGGCGTGTACAGTTAGTTATTACATTATCTAACAATGAGATATTACAGAGACGAGACTTTTAGTATTCCCGCTGGAAAAACTTTTAACATAAAGCTTTAACAGAAAGCAAAACTACGTCTTTGCATGCTTTCAAAGGCTGAATGTTCAGTTGTGGTCGCACAACCTTTCACGCCAAACAACGAAATGGCACTGAAACCGGTCAAGGCGTGGGTTGTTGTTGTTGTTGTTGTTGTTGTTGTTGTTGTTGTTGTTGTTCTTGTTCTTGTTCTTGTTCTTGTTCTTTTTGTCCTTTTTTTCAAAACAAAAATAAATTCATAAAACTAATGTTAATGAGAGAGCCAATCACAACCTCTATAGAGACAAAAGTCATGTTTTTGTGCAAATCCGCCAATAGCAATTTTTTTACAGAAAGGCTTGTATTATTGCCACTGAGGCATGGAAAGACGGACGTCTGTTCATCAATCTCACCACATGACATGTAGCGACCAGGTATTTCGTGTTTGCCAACGCCACGCATCATCAAAACTATAATGTTCATGAGAGCAAGAGCGAACATTTTACTAATGGAAGTCATAGAGAAAACAAATGTCCCGGACAATTGTTTATCCCTTTTTGATCATGATCATTGGATTCATTTGTAGTAGTCTGAGACCTGTTTGTGTCAGCAATGCACGACGCCCGGCAGTGACATCAATGCAAACAAGGTCGCGCTCCAATTAAGTCAATGTCATATCTCCGCCCCTGTAAAGCTCATCAATCTTCTGACAATTAGGAATGCAAACATGAACCCCGCTTCTCTCTAAACAAGACAAATGTGAGATCCACACACAAAAGAGCAGGAGAAAGAGAAAGAAAAGTGGCTAAAACACTAACTAGATCACAGCTGGGAATGTTTTGTGAAAAATGCACGAACATCTACTTGAATGAAGCAAAATCTGTAGCAGAAGTAGCAACACGTACTGGGACCAACGACGACAACGACAACAAAAGCAACGACAACGACATGATTTTTTTGTATGAGAAAATGGTTCCCGTTGTTCACCTGCGAACTCCCCTTCTCTTTGATTAATACGGGAAAACAAGTTTGCTCCTGCTCTCCAAAAAGTCATTTTAATCAGTAGTTCTGCGGTCGGCAGACAAGCTCTACTGCGTTGACAACGAAGTTACATCTTTTCTATAGTACCAGATTGAAAGTTCACTAGTAGCACGTAAAGTTGAATCTGTCTGGTAGATGATTGTGTTGAAAAACAGTTATTTCCTGCACCTTTCCCGCCGCCAGTCAACAAAACATGTTCCGCCATTGATCGGCTCCGCATACACAAAAATGCTCCTCAGTGATTGGATAAAATAAAACGGTTGAACACGACAGCACTGCAATATCCACCGAACCCGCAGGAGTCTTCGCGCGTGACTGCCTGCTTGGGCAATGACACTTCTGGCATGCATGTGCAGGAGTTTCCCCCCTCCCATCTCTCTCTCTCTCTCTCTCTCTCTCTCTCTCTCTCTCTCTCTCTCTCTCTCTCTCTCTCTCTCTCTCTCTCTCTCTCTCTCTCTCTCTCTCTCTCTCTCTCTCTCTCTCTCTCTCTCTCTCTCTCTCTCTCTCTCTCTCTCAGTCTCTTGATTCTGTTGAACTTATAACTTCTTTTCTTAGTGACAGGCAACAGGCTGTATACGCAAACGCCTCAGCATCAAGTATGCAGGATGTACGATATGGCGTACCACAAGGGTCAGTTTTAGGCCCTCTACTCTTCTCTATATACATAAATGACCTTTCCCTTCACATTGAGAATTTATGTGAACTTTTTGCAGATGACACAACCATACCAGGAAAGACCCTTTTGTCAATCGTGGGATCTTTAACGTGCACACCCCAATGTAGTGTACACGAAGGGACCTCGGTTTTTCGTATCATCCGAAAGACTAGCACTTGAACCCATCACCTAGGTTAGGAAAGGGGGGAGAAAATTGCTAACGCCCTGACCCAGGGTCGAACTCGCAACCTCTCGCTTCCGAGCACAAGTGCGTTACCACTCGGCCACCCAGTCCTCTAAAACTTAGGCATTCTTCCTCTGAAGGCAAGGCTAAGTTATAATAAAGGTACCCTTATGCATACAATTATTCATGGATGTGTACCTCAAACCATATTTACCAAATTCACGTTAAAAACTTCACGCCAATTGATGAGACTGAACATGCCTCTGCCTAGGATTGACCTATTCAAATCTAGTTTAGTCTATTCAGGTAGCAGTCTCTGGAACACTCTTCCGACAATCCTACGGCAAACTAGCAGCACAAACGTTTTTAAGACCAGATATACGTCTTATCTCATGAAGTCTAAATAAACATCTGTTGTCGCTAGAATGGTTGTTAAAACCAACAGCCGGTTCTTTTTACACCCCCGGTATAGGGGTGTGTATAGGTTTCGCTCGATGTGTTTGTTTGGGTGTTTGTGTGTTTGTGTGTTTGTGTGTTTGTGTGTTTGTGTTCGCATATAGATCTCAAGAATGAACGGACCGATCGTCACCAAACTTGGTGAACAGGTTCTATACATTCCTGAGACGGTCCTTACAAAAATTGGGACCAGTCAAACACACGGTTAGGGAGTTATTGGTGGATTAAAATTATACAAAGACTTATAGAGGGACATCTTCATGGTCAAAGGGAAATAACCATTCTCACTCAGTCACTGCCACCAACTGAGAAGGTTATTTCCCTTTGACGGGGGTGTTTTTCCTACCTCGTAGGAATTTCTTGTTAACAATGTATTATTATTTTTATATACACTGATTTTTTTCGAATGCAGTGTATGTCAATGGGCATGGCATTCAGTACAGCTTTGTTGCGTCAGTGCAATATAATCTACTCTATAATTCTTAACTCATGTCAAATGAACTTACATTTTTCATTTAAGCAATGTATTGTATGTAAATTGATGATATCTTCTTACTTTCATTTTATTTTAATCATGTAGCAGTAGTTTTCTTTACTTGCTTATTCTTTAGCAATTTTAGACTAGTCCCTCTTTAGGGCGAGGGCCAGATGTAAAAAAGCAGATCACTGCTTACTCTATTACCCTCGTTAAATAAAGAATTGTTCTTGTTGTTCTTGTTCTCTCTCTCTCTCTCTCTCTCTCTCTCTCTCTCTCTCTCTCTCTCTCTCTGTCTCTCTCTCACTCTCACTCTCTTTCGCTCTCTCTCTCACTCTCTCTCTATTTCTCTCTTTCTCTCTCTCTCTGGTGCTCTCTCTCTCTCTCTCTCTCTCTCTCTCTCTCTCTCTCTCTCTCTCTCTCTCTCTCTCTCTCTCTCTCTCTCTCTTTCTCTCTTTCTCTCTCTGAGACAATAATACACCTGAAGTCGGAAAAGGTTGATTTTATGGAAGAAGACTTTTCCGATCTCACAGCTATTGTTTCGATTGGAAGTGTACATGGTACTTCTATATTGGATCGTTTTCTTTACCCAAAGACCCATCAACGACAATGTAAAACGCAAGCAGTGCGGCCTCCTAGTAGCTGCGATGTTCAATTCGCTGGCTTCATTCAATAATCCTTTTCTCAGCCATTCAGACAGTAATCGGTATTGACACTATAGGTATAAGACCAAGGGTAGGGCGGATGGTGGCGAGAGAGGTGAAGGGACGGGGAATGTTTACAGTGCCGAGTGCCGGTGTGACGTTTTCATCTTTCGCCGTGTTGATATTTCGCTTCTCGGCCTCGTTGATCTAGTATAAACGCTACACTTAACAAAAAAACACCCTTCGATAGTACTGATGAGCGACATTGTGTACCTTACATTCATGGGGCCAAATTTGTCCAACCAATTTGTTTTATTTAACTTAGAAATTTGATTCATCCTAAAATGTTTTCCTTCTTACTCAAGGGACGTAACCACTCAGTACACGTTTTCGAAGAATTCGATTTTTGGGGTGAAATCTATTACATTTTACCACCAATTTTCTTCACATGCAAGAAACTGACATGCTTTTCGTCCATAAATAATTTCACTTCTTAATTTTACCAGGAAACAACATTTCAGTCTTGAGTATATGTCGATGGGGAAATATGTACACAGGCGAAAGATGAAATCGTGACACCGGGCTGAGAGCAGTGCCCGCCAATGTTTAGCTCAGGCACCGTCGCGGCAGACGCGCCTTAGTTCTATGCAGGACAATGCAGCACGCTATTCTGGCCATCTGGCAAACTTTCGTCCTCATCTCTAAGGCAGACTGATACCAAGAGGTGTAAGTTACACCCGCCTTCAGGCTCAGGCATTTTCAAACGCTCGACTCAAGACTAACTACTTTCATTTCCACGCTCGAGCCTAACTACTTTCATTTCCACGCTCGAGCCAAATGCCGCTTTTCCTCAGATGTGATGCTGCTGATAATTTCATAGTTTTAATTTCACCTGGTCCACAGAAGTCGGTAAGTTTTCTTTCGCGGGGCTACATTGGTGCAAGTAAACATCGCAAGGTGGAAACACCCAGCGGTAGGTGGTTGAACTTCAACGCAGAGAGGAGGAGAAATTGGAAGCGGGGAGGGAAGGGTGGGAGGGGGGGAGACAAGTAGGTTGTCAAGATGTAGCGAAAGGTGACAGGTACACTGAACCTACAGTCTGGTGTTTGCAGTCGAAGCGTGCAAGCTCGTTAAAACTGCCCCCGAGTTTTCCTCTGCAGCGAGATGTCAGAAAATGGCGGTCTAATTTGACAGGTTTGGTTTCTGGATCGTCGCTTGAAGAATGCAAACAGAAGGCATTGTCATTCGTGAAGAAAGAAAGAGAAAACGGAAAAAGAAGGCTCTTGCCAAAGCACGTCCAGTAACACACACACAAACACGCACGCACGCACGCACGCACGTACGCACGCGCACACACACACACACACACACACAGGGACACACACACACACACACACACACACACACACACACACACAGACACACACACACACACATGGAAAAGGAATAAAGAAATGCCACAAGGAAAATGTTTACAAAAAGAACCTAATTACTGTAATATACTATATTTATAACTTCACGATGCGCGAAGATGAAATAGCAATTCAATTCTTTTATGGATACTTCGAAATTACAATTTAGTTCTCCATTACCACAATATGACTCTACAATTAGCGGATTTCACCGTAATTCCTGCCCGTAGCTGGATCGAACTGATGATGTACGAGCATCCGTTTCTCCGTGCAAGCACATAAATCCCCAACCCATCTTCCTGATCCGTTCTATGAAACTACTTTAGAAACTTAAACGCGCAGATCAGGTTTCGAGTTCGTTGCTCTCGTTTAGCCATGGTCGCTGCCAAACGTATTTTCTGGTCTTTGTGGAGGGAGCTTCTTTGAAAATCTCAAAGTAATCAATGTTTTAAAGGATAGACGTGCGCCTCAAAAGATTTCCTCCCTTTTTTGTTTTCAAGTCCAGGAGACTGTCTCTGCCGGGGAATGGTTGTCTCTTGGCGTTGACCTCAGTCATATCCGGTATGCTCCGGTAAAAAGACTAAGTAGCTCTTCGGAAAGAAGACAGAAAAGGTGAAGCTGCAGTGTTGGAAAAGTGATAGGAGGCAATTTTGTAGGCTAAGGAGAATAGTGCAGCTTTGTGCTTCCAAGATCGATTTTGTCATCTCTAGATACAAAGTCAAACTGAGAGTGTTTTTTTGCAGTGTTGTTGTGTTGCTGATTATTATTTAAGTGTTGATTAATAAATCCTGTTTTTCTTGATTAAAGGCACAGTAAGCCTCCCGTAAACCATCACAGATACTGTCAGGCATTTACACACAGTACAAACACCCTTTTGTTTGAACACTCACCGCTTGAGAACATCCTAGGTGCCCTACGTAAAGAGCTAGCAATTTTCAAAGAATTTATTTTCGTGGACCTTCTGATCGGCAAATCAGACGCCTCGTTTTGGCGCTAGAACTAACTTTTAAAATCTAGATAATAAATTGACAGCTTGTTACACAAACATCTTAAATCATAAAAGAATTCTTTTTTCATCAAGACAAGATCAGTACAATTCGAAGTTTTGAAAGTTTGGAAAAAAAAAGCCCGGAAACGTGTAACGCAAACCGTCTTTCTCGTAGCAGACGACAGTTGTGCCTAGCGCCCGTTCCTCTGAACCGTTCAACTGCCACCGCTCTAGTTCGTATGAATCGCAGCCGTTTGTTGCGTTTAGATTCAGAGGTACACAATAACGTGCTATTGCAGATAAGCTTACAGCGAGTCGCATTCTTTCTTTCTTTCTTTCTTTATTTGGTGTTTAACGTCGTTTTCAACCGTTCAAGGTTATATCGCGACGGGGAAAGGGGGGGGGGGATGGGATAGAGCCACTTGTTAATTGTTTCTTGTTCACAAAAGCACTAATCAAAAAATTGCTCCAGGGGCTTGCAACGTAGTACAATATATGACCTTACTGGGAGAATGCAAGTTTCCAGTACAAAGGACTTAACATTTCTTACATACTGCTTGACTAAAATCTTTACAAACATTGACTATATTCTATACAAGAAACACTTAACAAGGGTAAAAGGAGAAACAGAATCCGTTAGTCGCCTCTTACGACATGCTGGGGAGCATCGGGTAAATTCTTCCCCCTAACCCGCGGGGGGTGCGAGTCGCATTGAAATCACAAACTGACGACTACTTTGTGAAAAAAGGAAACTGGATCACACGGGTTCGCGATGGCTCAGGGGTAAGATAAACCACGCAAAAATAAATTCTTTGAAAATTGATCGCTCTTTACGGAGGGCACCTAGGATGTTCAAAAACGGTGAGTGTGTAAATGAAAGGGTGTGTGTACTGTGTGTAAATGCCTGACAGTATCTGTGATGGTTTACGGGAGGCTTACTGTGCCTTTAATGGCCTCCTTCTCTTTTTCCTTCTTTATGCTCTTACTTCGTTTTCCATTTTTGTTTCACAACTTACTATTGATTGAATAGGTTTGTTTCATTTGGTCAGCTATTTTACTCCAGTGTTTTCTGTTTGTATGCCTACTTCTTCGGGTGCTCTCGACTTGGGTTCCTGTGGGTTTTTTTATTATTGTGTAATATATTAGGGTGCGGTTACTTGACTTGTGCGTTACCGTGTGTGTTTTGAGTTGGTTGTAGACTGATGTTTCAACACCTTTTGATCCAAATAACATTGCGTTTTAGTTTAATATACAGTGCTAGCTACCAGTTAGAATCACCGGAGCCAACATTAACTGCAAAGTATAATTGTGTTTGGTTGGTTGGTTCAGTGGTTGGTTGTTGGGGTTTGTTTTTGGTTTTTTTGCGTGAGTGTGGCTATTCAGAATGTGTTTTGTTTTGTTCAGGTTGCACTTTATCAAATGTACAATAGAGAAAAGATCAGCGAAGAACAGTCTTATAATTGTCATTTACATATTGCTAGGCCATGGGTTTCTTGAGCGTCGGATGACTGAATGCGTGAGTGCGTCTCTCTCTTTCTCTCTCTCTCCCTCTCTCTCTCTATCTCTCTCTCTCTCTCTCTCTCTCTCTCTCTCTCTCTCTCTCTCTCTCTCTCTCTCTCTCACAGAGCTGTCGAGGCAAGTCAGTTCAAGGTAAATCAATTTTGCTAGTTTGTTTTCCCCTGCCCTTTTGATCGTTATCTGTTTGGTACGGAAGCCCAGCGATACCCATCAAGCAATAGTAAAAAATAACTGCTCATGTGAGGGGAAAATGCATAAAATAAAATCATATGTCATTGAAGGGCACAAACGAGGAACAATCAAAAAAGAAAGAAAATGTCTATACAGTCAGAGAGCTAACGAACTTTTCCCCCGGTGTATGTAGACAGTCGTGAACAATAGTGTATTGATCCGCCGCGCTCCCTGGCTTCCTGCAAGCCCAGAGGCTGGGGAAAGGCTGCTGCGTCACAACTACAATGGATCTCGCCTTCTATAAGACACCCCCCCCCCCCCCTCGTTTTAAGACCTCGCATCCCTTTTAAGACCGTATGTTCTCTCAGATTCTCCCAGACCTATCAGATTCTTAGATTTCTCTTCATCTATTCTGTACATATACCTCTATTTTAAACTCCCTTTCTGAATTTGAAGATCTGTTGTTCTACGATTTGTACGTTCCCCCTCAAAGGTCTCAAAAGAAGGGTTTCACTGTACTGCAGGAAGAATAGTACAGCGGCAGAAAGAGATGTATAAAAATACCATCCTGTAAATATCATGAGAACGGGGCGTAATGGTCTGACGTGGCGGCTTCCGCGCAAACAATCTCTATCTCTCTTTTCCTGTTCCCGTTTGTTTACTGGCTGAAATGCTAAGTTGTTTGTTCCCGACTGTTTCATTTCATTGCGTCAGTTGTTCTTGTCTATGGCCTGGAAATAACGTGGATTCTGAGAGGAATGTTATATCGCAGGAGAGGAATGTTATATCGCAGGAAATGTGGAGCTTTCTGACTGACGGTTTTTAATGTTACAATTAGACGTGTGGAAGGACATGAGTTTAATAACTAAAGAGAGAGAGACAGAGACAGGGACAGAGAGTCACACACACACACACACACACACACACACACACACACACACACACACACACACACACATACATACGCGACGCGCACGCACGCACACACACATATACGCACACACATACACACACACACACACTGTTGTGAGGTCTGGATTCCTGGGCTATTTTCTACTATTGTACCTCGATCAGTGTCTGTCTTTCCGTCGTGTCTGTCTGTCTGGTTACAGTCGATTCTGATATTTAAATACAATGAGCTTTTTACAAAACAAAATAGAATTCTTTCCCCACTTTACAATTTTAATAACAAGAAAAAGTAATTCGAAACTGCACCCACAATATCTGTTAAGTCGATGTAGATTATTTTCTTAAATCGTATTACCATGATTGCTTTTTTGGGACGCCATCCATCTCTCGACATGAAGGATCAAAGTAAGCCTTTTCTTCTAAGTGAGAAAATACGGACAGAGAAAAAAAAACTAGCTATATATACTTCCAGGAGACGGGAGAGCAAATCAAAAAGACAGCTGGCTTGTTTTCTCTGATTTAATCTGAAAACTCGACATTTTCAAGGATGTTCGTCTTCTGTGTGGCTGTCGTTTACATGCATATTTCTTCTAGTTCGAAAGGAATCTCTTGGACAGTATACACGCTTGCATAGTTCGTATTATTCAACTATGTGTGTGTGTGTGTGTGTGTGTGGGTGTGTGTGTATGTATTTGTGTGCGTGGGTGTATGTGTGTGTGTATGTGTGTGTATGTGTGAGAATAGAATAGAATAGAATAGAATAGAATAATCTTTATTGCCATGAAACACACAGTTTATAAGGCACATAATTAATTAACAAAGAAACTGTAGTAAAAGAAAACATCACCGTTTTTTGAAACATTCGTAAACAAACTGTGCTAGCTGGGTTTGTAGTTTGGGTATTTGTAATATTTGGCTGGGAAGAGTGTATTGGCCTGAATAGGCTATGCTTGATATGAATTTTTCTCTAATGGAAGTATATTTGGTGCATTTATCCAACAAATGTATTTCATCCTCTATCACATTACATTTTTTGCATAATCTGTCATTTACTGGTGTATTTAAATGTCGACCCTTTTCAATTTCTAAATCGTGTGCACTTATTCTTAACTTTGTTAATGCTTTTCTGTGATCTAAATTTTTTACCTCATTGATATAAGATTGCAATTCGTATTTCCTCGAGTCTGTTACTTTTGCGTAGAATTTTAATTTTGAACTTCCTTCAGACTTTTTATTAATCCAGAATTTTATGAATTTGCATTCTAATTTCTCTTGTATGGCTTTTTGTAACTTTTTAGAATTAAATGTAGATTGATTTTGCCAGACATGATTAAATCCTAATTTATCTACTGCTTGTTTTATGAAATGTGACCATGAACTTTCCCGTGACGGATCTAATAGTGATAAATATGCTTGATATATGTAGGAGTCTTTTTTGTGAGTGTGTTTGTGTATGTGTGTGTGTGTGTGTGTGTGTGGGGGGGTGTGTGTGTGTGTGTGTGTGTGTATTTTTGTTTGGTGTGTGTGTATGTGCGTCCGTCCGTGTGTACGTGCGTGCGTGTGTGTGTGTGTGTCTGTCTGTCTGTCTGTCTGTGTGCGCGTGCGTACGTAAGTGCGTGTGTGAGTCTCTATCTCTGTCCAGCGGCCAACTCAGTCTATCTCCAAGGACGCGCTTCGTGAGGGAAAAGATTCTCCACCCCTAGCGTTGACACAGTATATCTTTAAAGTAAAAGAATCAGCGACTCATCGCCGGAATATATATATGTCATCTGTCAGAGGTGTTTTTCCGTGTCTGCGATCACAGTTATTTCTCATGCCAGAATCAGGTCACTTCTTACCAGCAATGGCTATATAGGCTCAACGAGGAAGGAAAGAGAGCGTATGGATGTCCTCTGGTCAGGCAAAGGGTATAGTCACGCGCAAATGACTGACACAAGCCGACACTCCATCACCCTCGACGTGTGCGGCTTTGAGGCTATCATTAGTCGCGGTTATGCCTTAGGTATCTGCGAAGGTGGTGTAGCGGGCTATTATTGATGGCCGCAGGAGCGGTCATCTATTGGAATGCATTCGGAGAGGTGACATGTCTCGTTTTGTTACCGTTCTCACGAGATCAGTTACAGGTTTTCTCTCTCTCTCTCTCTCTCTCTCTCTCTCTCTCTCTCTCTCTCTCTCTCTCTCTCTCTCTCTCTCTCTCTCTCTCTCTCTCTCTCTCTCTCTCTTTCTCTCTGTATGTATGTATGTCTTTGTCTGTGTCTCCCTCTGAGTCTCTCTGCTTCTGTCTTTATATGTCTGTCTCTGTCTATGTGTGTGTGTGTGTGTGTGTCTCTCTCTCTCTCTCTCTCTCTCGTTCTTTCTCTCTCTCTCTCATCCGACTCCTGGCACACAGGTCAAAGCAGAGGTTAACTTGAGTGCACGTGTACCTGGCAGGAGGGGGGTGATTCGGGTCAGAAGTGGGGTAAAGCACTTTGGTCTTCAGTCTTTGGGTTATAGCTTTCAGTGGAGAAGATGCCAACATGAAATTGCACTATGCTCTACTATTTATTGTCCTTGTCTATCGGACACGAAGAAGGGAAGCTACAATCGCCCGATAGTACAATCAAATTCTCCGAAAAAAGGCCTCAACCTTAAACTATTAAAATCAAATTTGATCTCAGCTGTTCTGTACTAAGTGAATGTGTGTGCATAACATATCCAAACTCCGCTAAAATCCGCCGGACGGAACAGTGTTTTTTCGGGGGTCAGAAAAGTGGAATAAAGACTGAGCATTCTCTGGGAGCCAGTTGGAAAGTCGGAACCCAAAATAAATAATTGCACTACATACTAGACATCCCTTTGACTATTATTCACCATAATCAAATCATAAATAACAATTCCGGAATCAACAGGTCGTATTATTTGCATAAATGGTGCCTTTTTTCAAGTAATTTTCGGCAAGACGCTTGTACACAAATTGGTGTACCTTCCAAGAATAACATAGTAGCAGAATTTATTAAAGTGAATACGTGGCCCAGTCATTTATGATAAATATGGATCACTGCGCAGCTTAAAACGTGACATTGTGTGTGCATACGATCCTTACCTATCTCCCTACCCCCATAAATTGCCAAACGACGCTATCCCTCAGTTCCACCCACTGTTTTGACTGAACAACAGGAAACTTGTTAAAAAAAATGCTTCAACGCATCATCATATGTCACGACCATGTATCAGTAAAAGACAAGACCAACATTATCTAGATATTAAACATTAATATTCTAACTTGTCTTTTCAAGTCCTTTCATCTGTCCCGAAGAATTAACCTTCACCGGGCGTCATGGGTCGTGTACACCCCAGCGCCCCACAAAATCGACTTTATCTCTGAAGCTATTTCCATTTTCTGACAGTTACGGGCCCCAGTCTTCCCCTGTTACGTGCCCCAGGCATTAAAACTTATCTCTAACCTCCATTTTCATGTATTTTTTAGCTAGTTTTACATGAAAGTAGTTGGAGGATTTGCATTTTAGTCAAGTAACGCAGGTTTGTTCTTTCCGCTTTATTACAGTTAAACACAAAGATTTCAGATGCTACTACGGTCACTCTGATCATGAGCTCTTTCAAGATGTTATTAACCACGCTGTTACCGAACTTACAATACGGGTTCTCACACTAAATTCACAGACTGGGAAATGATCATACGTACGGACAGATTTTAAAGTGGTCCCATCAATTCTTCAAAAGCATGTTAAAACTTTTATTGCGAAAGAAACCACACACACAAAAGTTAAATCGTGTTTGATGATGCAAAGAAAATAATAATTCCAGCAATTTCAAAAAAACAAAACAACAAAAACAACTTGTCTTTTCAAGTCCTTTCATCTGTCCCGAAGAATTAACCTTCACCGGGCGTCATGGGTCGTGTACGCCCCAGAGCCCCACAAAATCGACTTTATCTCTGAAGCTATTTGGAATTTTTAATTGAGACTTCATGTAATCTCCAATCACCATACGACCTTCCTGTTGCCCAACTTTTGAAAGATTATCTTTGTAAACAAACAAATAAACGATGACATTTTTTTAACTACACAGTCTGGATGATGCGGGTCGTGGACGACCCAAATGGAATGACGTAAGGAATTTTACGCTGTTTATCCTTATTCGGACGGCGTGGGTCGACCATACTCTACAAAGAAGAGACAACGCGTTTATTCCTATTCGGATTGTCACACACACAGCACACACACACGTGCGCGGCTGCTCAAGTATACCGGAAAGTGATCTTTGGGACAAAATTTAAAATCTATGGTGTTCCTCTGTAAAACAAAGAGCATGTTGCTGACATTTTGTCAAAGAAAACAATAATAAATATGAAAGAGAGAGAGAGAGAGAGAGAGAGACAGAGAGAGAGACAGAGACAGAGAGACAGAGAGAGGCAGAGAGAGACAGAGAGAGAGACAGAGAGAGAGACAGACAGAGACAGACAGATAAACAAAACCAGGGAGGAAAAAGAGACAGACAGAGAGAGCTAGCCTGGACAGGCAGACAAGTCAGAGAGACAGAGAGAGACAGAGAGAGAGACAGAGAGAGAGACAGACAGAGACAGACAGAGACAGACAGATAAACAAAACCAGGGAGGAAAAAGAGACAGACAGAGAGAGCTAGCCTGGACAGGCAGACAAGTCAGACTTAGAGAGAGAGAGAGAGAGAGAGAGAGAGAGAGAGAGAGAGAGAGAGAGAGATTACCTGTAAAAATGGATACTAATCTGGCCAATGTTGGTGATGTCATTAAGGTCAACCTTTTTTCGTGGAATTCTTCTTGGCCTCTTTGTCCCTGGCGTCATAACGGCGATAATACCCATGCCATGAAATGTATCCCAGCACATGTAAATGTAAAGCGGCACAGTTATGATCAACATTGTCTGCAACAAATTGCAGTCTGACTGGGGACAATGTTCCGAAGTTGAACACCTTCGGAAACTGCAGCATTTCGTTGGAATCTTTGCACCTCTGAGTAGGATGAGCAAAACCCCAGTTTATGTAAGGTGTCAATGAGGTATCGTGAACCAAAAGATTTCTGCATCTGCACACCTAATCCCAACTGCAAAGGTGCGATGCGTGTAGTTTGTCTTCTTGCGTGTATGATGCTCTGCCCAATAGAAGCTGCTTTCAAGGTCGGGTCTTTACCTGACAGAATCTGGGAAATTCAGCCTGTGAAGCTGCAGTAGCCCCAGCAAGGACAGGGTACGTGCTTTTATCACAAGAAATTTACATCACTTCGTGGCGGATCAATGAAGCTGCAGCTTTAGTGACAAGAAGAGATTCATCGTAAGATTTTTACAGTTGCTGCTCCTTGTGAAAGTCATTGATTCTTAAAGCTGTTCTCTTCAGAGTCAGTACGTCAGGTTTTCCATCTGCCTCGGCAATAACGATACTATCGCCGAAATGTTCATTTAGTTTTTCATGTATGGAATATTGTAGGGACTATGCTGCTCTCCCTCCTCTGAATCGGTTTGCATTATGTTTTTCATCACCTGCACCAGTTCACGAATGGTAAGTTGTTCATACACCCTGTCTTGACAGTATTTGACTACCTCCTCGAAGGCAGACACGCGTGCCTTGTCTTCCGGTCGGCCTACACGCAATTTCTTCTTTGCAGGCTCGTGTGGATGAACGAAAATCCCAGGAATCTGTATCTGTAAGCCGTGTCTGAAACTTGTTGCACATGCAACATGATATCTTATGTCTTTCGCAAAGCAGTCTTGCAAGAAATCTAGCCTTGTCTGCACTTGTCTTCACCAACTGTCATCTCTTGTTTTGCAACTCAGGCTGCATCACTGTGTCTTGAAATTTGTTCTTTGTACTTACTTTCACAAGATTCACTCCAACAGATTTTTTCTTCTTCGAGAGATACTCACCTTTTCCAAAGAAGAGACAGTGGGATCTAGAGTCATAAAGGGCTTCCTCGCATCAAAGTCGCTTCTTCAGGCTTTAATTTGGTCGGAGTTTCCTTCTCGGATGTCTTCTTTAAGCTAGTTTCAATACTGTTCGGATCAGTGTACTCGCGACGACAGTCTTTGTGAACATAATCTCCAACATCTGCATGCATGTTTTCTTCTCCCCTTCCATGACTTGCGGTGTTGATTCCGGCACAACCTTTTGCCGTAAGTTTAACTAGTTCATTGCAGGACTTGATTTGGCAGATGATGCATTTTCCCTCGTCATTCTGTAAAGGTATCATATTAATGCTTAGCTAAAGAAATCTAATGCACAATGTTTTGTGATATGTTTCACCCCCAAAGCATTAGTTTTGAAGTAGAAGTAGCTTTTACACACACCCGCTACTATAAGCATGCACGCGTATAATTATACGCACGTACGCATACGCAGTCCGCATGTAAGTACGCAAATGCACGCCGGCATGCAATTAAATGCATACACACGCATTTTGCGCTTTAGAACGCTAAACCACAAGTTACCAATTCAGACAGGAAGATTTATAAATATAATACAGAAGGAAAGAGTGTGTACAAAGTGCAATAATGGCGATATTGGTGATGAATTCCATTATGTGTTTAACTGCAGTTTCTTTAACGAATTAAGACAAAAATTAAAATGTATCCCACTCAAGTATCGAAAAAATCCAAATGTAATAAAATTTCAACTTTTATTTTCAACAACAAATTAAAAAAAGTATTGTTAAATTTAATTCACTTGATAAAGGGTATTTCAAAAGAATTTTAAACAGGTGTTGATAGGGAAAAAAACCACACAGCACAAAACAAAACAAAATAATGATTTAGACAGCAGATTGTAGTTTTTTTATTTTTTATTTTTTATCCACACTAAATGTAACGCCATATACAACGAGAATGATTATTTTGGAGATTTGATTTCCACATTGTAAAACAAGTTATTTGATATTTTATTTTTACAACGGAGCGGGTTTGTGTGTATGTATTGAAGGAATAACCTGCATTCCTCTCTTTATTGTTCTTGTATTTTTGTATTTATTAATTTGTTTTCTTTTTGGTTCCCTGAAAATAAAATTTGACTTGACTTGACATACACTCGCACGTATGCGCACGCACGCATGAGCGCATATGTTCACAGGCGCTCCTAAAAAAACACAAATTTGAACATCAAACAGAAACATTTTAGTCATATTCTAGTCATAAGTCAGCTTGCCATACTTTTCGTACACGGCGGAGAGTAAAACCCTACTTCACCCCTTAGTTTTGTTTGCTTCAGTATCACAACGCAATAAATGTAAGAGAGAAGACTAAACAAAGATGAAACATTAACAAATCTACAGCGCTAGGCACAAACATTTCAAGTACACTCAGTGCAAGTGTTCGAATTATCGTGGCGGGTAAACTTCGAAGGCCCTACCCACCAAGATATCGCTCAATTCATTCAATAACCACGCGTACGCGATAAAAACAGCTAAATCAGTTGTGTCATCTACTTTTTGAATCTCTACATTTAGCAATAATCATTCATATTGAAGGTTCCAACACAAATTGCTCGCGTACCTCTGAGTTTTTTCCTGCCGACTGGCAATCAGCGGTGTCGTCTGCTGCAGACATTTTTTCAAGGTTATGTCAACTTTTGGTATGGAAGGCGATTTGAGTCAATTATGCGGCGCAGCTCATTTCAAGCGAAGATTTAACGTTCTTCCGACACATGTACAACGGCGGATTTGTTTGCTCTAACTTTATTACTACCTTGTAATTCTAGAACCGTGAAGTTTTAATTTGATTGTATTTGTTTAACCTTTAATTTCAAAATTCTCAGACTACCAGGCCATACTCTTTGTTTCCTGAGCCTGGACCATTGAGACGGTTACCTCGATCATAGATCTGTTCATTCTTCAGTTTGTTGGTGTCAAAAGTTATAGCCCCATTCCACACAACCGTTCTTTGTCCTGTTCCCGTACCAACCAAGGAATGCTGCCACAACAATGGAACGCTGCGCAAACGGCCGTTTTTTGGCATCTTTCAGCAGCGTCTGACCATAGTGGCAGCCGTCCTTGGTCGGTAAGGGAACGGGACCTAGAACGGATGTGTGGAATGCGGGTATGACAACTCAGTGTGTGAGAGCGCTACCGTTGCGTTACCGTTGTTTTAAGTTCCTTTAACGATCCAAGCGTTTCGTTACCGATAGGTTGAGGTTCCATTACCGTTCATTCTGATCGGGAGGGGAACGGCTAAAAATTTGAACATGCAGCCCAAACTCAGCCGACCCTACCGACCCTACCGTTCAAAGCAGTTCCGTTAACGATCAGTTACGTTCTTTGCGGTTCTGTCCCGATCCCTCCCGTGCCCGCACCGTTCCTTGGTCGGTACGGGAACGGGACCTAGAACGGTTGTCTGGAAAGGGGGTATAAGACTCGACCACTTGGCTTATGGTGGAGACAGCTGGAAGTTCTCTGGATATAATTGAAGAGGAGTAGTCTTCCTTTTAGAAAATGTGTACTCTGCCTTGCAGATTACAAATTTGTGCTGTCGGGGCTGGGTAAAGGGAGTGGAGGGTAAGGGGGTGGGGGGTGGGTAAGCGAGGGGTAAGAGAGACGAAAGAGAAAACTGGACAGGGAAAAGTCACTGCCTGAAGTATTCAATAAAGCCACACACACACAAAAGAAATTACCACATATGCAGGTTTTCAATTCATATTTTTGCAAAGTATCTGCACAAGCATGTGTGCCTCTGTGAGTATGTTCGTGGCTGCTTTCATGGGGTGCCTGTATCCTCAGGAATTTCAGGATTTCTTTTATCTCTCTTTTTCTGACACCGTTGATTTAACGTCATTTTTACAGGACAGTTTTTTTCCTTTCAGTTATAAGTTGTAGTAGTTTGACCTTATTGTTTTGGGACAAGTTGAGCTCGTTCATCAGTAGCAAAGACTCACTCAGTCCGTCAGTGTGCCTGAGTGTGTGTGAGGGGGGGGGGCTCTCCCGTGACCGGCCACCTGCAATGTACGGACAAGTTTGCACTGGCCCAAGGGTGTCCGTTCATGAGAGGGACTGCTGTAACAGCAAAACTAGTGTGAAACATAAGTAATCAATTTATCCACTTGACAAGGACTACTACACGTAGTCCTTGCCACTTGACTATATTCACAACAGGGACCTATCACTCTTCTTTGCATGTTTTTATGCCTGCGGATTTTCAAATACTCTGCAACACATGTAACCCAAATTCATCATGTGCCCGTACAATACCGCTTCTTTTATGAAAACATTGCTTCGGCCATGTTGATTTTAATCAACCAATTTTCTTGTTGATATTATATCATCCGCTTGATCAAATGTCCACCTCACTTACACCAGTCGCGGTATAGTGATCACCTATTGTCAAAACGTCTTCCAAGAAAGAGGGAAATG
This sequence comes from Littorina saxatilis, assembly GCF_037325665.1. Classification (NCBI taxonomy): domain Eukaryota; kingdom Metazoa; phylum Mollusca; class Gastropoda; order Littorinimorpha; family Littorinidae; genus Littorina; species Littorina saxatilis. The sequence continues at coordinate 52,701,177 of NC_090245.1, read as the reverse complement.
TTGATTGACTTCACTCGCCGAACGTTTCTAACCCTGACACGTCTTAAAATTATGTGTCCAAAGATGTTGATATCTGCGAACTATCTTTTGACGCCTTTGAAATACAATCCAAAAACAAAGAGACTGCCAACGTTCCAAAATTCAGAATCAAAAAACAAGAAAGGTAGGTTGTTGGAACGTTTGTTATTGACAAAAATAACAAATAACAAATTTGTCAATAAAACCGTTCCAACAACCTACCTTTCTTGCCTTAGAAATGCAGTTATTTCTAACAAGTTGTGCAACTGAACGCTTAAATTTGCAATTCGGATTTTAAGTCTTCTATACAGAAGTGATGCAAACCCACAATTCCAGTATTTTCTCTCAATAATGTCTCGTATGCCTAAGTTTTAGGCAGGGGCCTGCTTAGTGTCACATATCCCCCAATTGTATTAAAAAAAATTTTTTTTAAAAAGTGTTCAAAGTCATGGCAAAGTTTTCGACAATCTGAAGGATATGTTTGTTTTTTCCCGGACTGCCGATGCCAGTCGACATCATTGAATACCTGTATTGTGAAACACATGACTGATTGCCTGCAACAACAGGTTGATGGTAAAACAATACGCTAGACGTGCGTTAACTGTTGCTGTTCATGTTCTAGGCTCGACTCCTTTTTCTGTCTGTTTGTCTGTCTGTCTGTAGGTCTCTTTCTGTTTCTCTCCGTCTGTCTATCCGTCTCTCTTTCACTGTCTCTGTCTGTGTCTGCCTCTCTCCCCGTCTCTCTCTGTCTCCCTCTGTCTCTCTCTTTGTCTGTCTGTCTGTCTGTCTGTCTGTCTCTCTGTCTGTCTCTCTCTCTCTGTCTCTGTCTCTGTCTGTCTCTCTCTCTCTTTCTCCCTGTTTCTCTGTCTCTGTCTGTCTCTCTGTCTGTCTCTCTCTGTCTCTCTCTCTGTCTCTGTCTCTGTCTGTCTCTCTCTCTCTTTCTCCCTGTTTCTCTGTCTCTGTCTCTCTCTGTCTCTCTCTCTGTCTTGTGAATAACACGCAATGGACCATGAGCGACAGATGCACTAACACCGTCTATATAGGTGCAGATTACGGACCGCACTGACAGGACGCCCCACAACGCATCACTTGACACCGTCAAATACACGGCTCCGCTCACACCCAAGCATCAACTGGCGGCGTGCCTGTGCACTCGAGCAGAAATCAATATTCACGCCTCACTGACGACTGATAGCGATTATGGGGCTGCGGGACACTGAGGGCGGATTGGGAGGAGGAGAGAGAGAGAGGGAGGGGGGGGGAGAGAGAGGAGAGAAAAAATGAACTTCATTACTCAAAGATCGATCTTTATTGGTCAAGGATGGAGACTTTAGGCTTATACGTAGTCTTACAATCTATCCCTGCCGACACGAGGACACAAAACTGCAGACAACCAAAACTGAACAAACAATCGCAAACAGAAAGAGAGAGAGAGAGAGAGAGAGAGAGAGAGAGAGAGAGAGAGAGAGAGAGAGAGAGAGAGAGAGAGATGATGATAATTAGTTTTAACGTCCTCTTAGAACCAATTGGCCTATCTTGGGACAGGTAGAGTTGATATGCTTTATGGGGGGACAGGACACTGGACAGACATGCAAACAGAGAACACATATGATCGTGTTATAGATCTGGAAGTCTGTTGTTGCGATATTTCAAAATGGGGATGGAAGTAAAGAGAGAGAGAGAGAGAGAGAGAGAGAGAGAGAGAGAGAGAGAGAGAGAGAGAGAGAGAGAGAGAGAGAGAGAGAGAGAGAGAGAGAGAGGGAGAGAGAGAAGCAGCGACGGCAGCGCAGACTTTCAGTGATGGGAAGATAAAAGGCTGCTGCCGCTGCTACCTGCTGTTACCTGCTGCTAGCGTTTCTGTAAGGGGTTGGCACCATAGGTGACAGGTAGAAAAGGGGTGATGGTTTTAGTGCTGCACGGCTGTGACAGGCTGTTCTGTTTTCACACTGTCGGTTGCCAGTCGGCTCAAAATGATGGACTGCTGCTGCAACAGGTTGATGGGTTGAGAAGACGTGAGATAAGCACTACCTGCTGAGGTCATTTATGTTTTAAAGTATGCGTCACCCTCTCCCTCCCTCCCTCCCTCCCTCCTTCCCTCTCCTTCCCTCTCTCTCTCTCTCTCTCACTCACACACACACACACACACACACACACACACACACACACACACACACTGTGACAGACACAAATACACGCACGCACACAAACACACACACACACAAACAAACACATACACACACACATACACACACACACACACACACACACACACACACACATACACATAAACCCACGCGCGCGAGCGCGCAGTCGTGACATCTTTGGCATTACATGTAGGCTACGTCTCACTCTCGCAACGTTTTGATCCTAGTTTTTTTTTTTTTAAGTCTACTTTGTAAAACTGTGACAGAACCAATTCTGTCGAAGTACCTTCATCAATGCACTCCGCAGATTACTTTAGTGCTTCCAATTCCTCGCTATATCTGTGCAAAAAAACTCAGTTGAAGGTAGGTTAGAGAGAAGACTGGGATGGATTTCGCAAACCAGCTTTCTTCTGTTCCGCCAAACGCTCAAGGTCTGTACTGATCTCCAGACAACCGTGCATACCCCTACACAATCATTTACATCATTTTGCATATGTATCACAGGCCCGCAAGACCCAGTTCAACCATTCCCAGTATCATCCCCACAATCAACCAATGCATGAAACCTTCTAGCCGAAGTGAAAAATCCTACCGGAAGTGGCCTAGCACATCAACGGTTGATGGCGGTAATGATGAAAATGGCCCTGCCGGGTTCCGCTCTCTCACGCCCCCTAGCGGCCGAGTGCTCGGCGCCAGATAAGGGGAATAACCGCAATATGCCACAGGGCGGAAGCGGGCCCGGGGGAGAGGGAGGCAAGAAGAAGTATGGGAGGCGGGACAGGCTCATCAGGACCATGGGCAACGAAGAGCAGGATTACCGCCCCTGCCCTCTTTGTTTCCTCTCTCCGCGGCGGCGATTCAAGTCTAGCCTCTTCCGGCCAATCTGCATTATGGGGAACGACCTTTTCGCTGTTCTGCCGTCTGGCGGTCCATTGGTAGGGTAATAAAAGCCCTTCTGCCCGCGTCCTGCAGTCGTCCGGTTAATCTACTAGGACGGGAGGATCCGCCGAATGTCGCCAAGTCAATCGTGGTGTGACATCGGCCGTGTTTGGCTCTGCTGGACAGCTCAAAATGTCGTCTGTTGTAGTTCCTGCTGTTTGTAGATAGAGTGGCATAGCTTTGCATGTATGGTTTGGTCTTGAAGGTTCTATTAGAATCCGGGGATCCGTCGAATGTCGTCACATGTATCGTATTGTGACATTGGCCATGTTCGGCTCAACCGGACGGGTCGCTTTCTCGTAGGTCGTATGTTGTAGTTTCTGCAATGGCGGATCATTAAAGTGGTGTAGCATTGAATGCATGGTTTGGTCTGGTGGGCCAGATTATGCTAGGCCCATAGGCTAGGCCAAGCTGTGCTATGTTATGGTCACTCTAATTGGCAGAAATGAGCACTTCGACGGTTACATTTTCCCATGAAGCTGTCAAGGGTAATCATCTGTCATTTGTACTCAGCCGTTGCCTGTATCTTGTGTCTGTTTCCTGTCTTCGGCTGTTGTCGAGCTGATCTGCATTCATGGAATAAGTCGTCCTCTGGACTAACTTCAGGACTTAACGTTAGATCATCTGATTTATTCATACATGTTTCTTATAAACTTTCGCTGCATATATGCTTGTGTTTACTCGTTACGCGTGACTATTTTCCATGGGATATGCAATATGGTACCAACAAATATTCCATCTTTATGACTAAACGAATATTGACAAGAAAAGCATTTGATCTCATCTTTTCTTGTGTTATCCCGTCTTGTCTTGTATCTTGTCTTGTCTTTTCTTGCCTTGTCTTTAAGTCTTGAGCTGGTGGGTCTTATTTTCATGCAGATCGTCTGGGACATTTACGGCTTTTTCCTTTCGCTTGGGAGGGAGGAGGTTGGGGGGCGTGGTTGGGGCATCAAATAGTATAGCTTCCCAAAAAGCCATCGCTGGTTTCATTAGTTCTAGAAAATCTTCAAACCTTTTTTTCATCGGACCTCAAACAATGACACCAGCAAAAACAACAACGTAAAACTGATCAAATTCCTCGAGCTCAACCATACAGATGAAAAATCTCTTTGAAGGGGTAGGCGATGCATTTATATTTAAAATGAACGATAACAAATTCGATCATGAATTCCACGCTGCGCGTGAGTTCTAGATTCATTCTTTGCTCCGAAAAGTGATTGATTGAGACAGCTTTATAAATAAATTAGTCAAAATCCGGCCGTGGTCCGCCTTGTGGGAGTCGACAAGCACGGGAAGAGAACCTGACTCTGAAACAGGACTCCGCCAGGAAATTTACATTGTTTCTGGCAAAGAGAGAGAGGGATGGAGGGACAAAGAAGGTGCGCGCGTGTGTGTGTGTGTGTGCATGTGCGTGCGTGCGTACGCGTGCGTGCGAGCGTGCGTGCGCGTGTGTGTGTGTGTGTGGGGGGGGGGGGGTGGTGGGGGAGGGGGGATGGGTGTGTGTGTTGAGGAGGGCAAGCGGAGGAGAGACGATGACAGTATCAAAGGTTAACACTTAATAATAAACACGTTGCTGTCAAAATAAGACACTACACGCTGGTAAACATACACAACAAGAAATTCCTACGAGGTAGGAAAAACACCCCCGTCAAAGGGAAATAACCTTCTCAGTTGGTGGCAGTGACTGAGTGAGAATGGTTATTTCCCTTTGACCATTAAGATGTCCCTCTATAAGTCCTTGTATAATTTTAATCCACCAATAACTCCCTAACCGTGTGTTTGACTGGTCCCAATTTTTGTAAGGACCGTCTCAGGAATGTATAGAACCTGTTCACCAAGTTTGGTGACGATCGGTCCGTTCATTCTTGAGATCTATATGCGAACACAAACAAACAAACAAACAAACAAACACATCGAGCGAAACCTATACACACCCCTATACCGGGGGTGTAAAAAGACAGACAGACACAGGAACTGAACCAGATATTCATATAGGTTAATTCAGGGACAGACAGACAGGCAAGCAGGCAGACAGGCAGACAGATAGGCAGACAGAGGAAAAGAGTGGCCGCACAATTTAAACGGAGGAAAAAAACGAGAGAGAGACCAAGAAGCAGGAAGCAAAAACAGCCGGAGTTAGAAGGGCTTCTGCGGATGGCGCGGGGAGTGTATGGGATTCATTGAGACGAAGATGATGGCGAGCTTGGCGGGTTTCTCCGCTAATTGCTGTCACTGTGCATGGAGCGGAGACGCGGCGTGCCGCTCGTGCTGTTTTCGCCTTCTTCACTGTCCCTGTCCTCTCTGGTCATGTCTCCTGGGTCGGCTTCACGGCACTCATTTCTACACCGCGACTGTTTCTTCATTTTTTTTAATTTTTTTTTTTTTTTTTTTTTTTAAACATTAACTGCATGATTAAGTAATCTCTTGTCGGCTTCATGGAAATCGTTCCATGCCGACTTTTATTCATACTTCGTTTCATAAATGACACGGTTAAGTCAGCTTTTTGTCATGGCTGTCATTATTTTAGTCATTAATTCTGTATTGAATTGCATGGTTTCTGTTCACGTACCGTATTCATGTTGACCGTACACGCGGTCTGAAAGAGACGCATAGGTAACAGCATGTTGCCTGAGCTGCAGTTTTTATGCCACAATGAACCCGACTAGTCAGTTACCTATGCTCGGCCAAGCGTGGTGGCCATGTATCCTGCAATGTTGGGGAAGTATTATGCTAGAAATAGATTATTTTAATTATAATGTAGGCTTTACGTCATCACATACCTCTAAGCCTATTAGGAACATTATTTGGTGGAATGCTGAGAAGGCTCATATAAATTCTATACGATAAACTAGTACTTATACACCTCGTGTTTTGACTTGATGAGGCTTTACGTCCTCACATGCCTCAAAGCCTATTAGGAACAATAATTTGTTGGAATGCTAAAAAGGCTCATATAAATTCTATACGATAAACTAGTACGAATACACCTCGTTTTTCTAGCAAGTGTATCTGCAGTCGGAACCCAAGGGAGGATCACTGATCTGTATCGAAAACGCAGGCTTGTACTTGTGTCTTTCAACACGCAACAACACCGCGTATGACAGAAGCCGGTGTAACACGAGAAAATTACTCCCACGAGATTTTTACTCCGGAGTAAATATTTCGTACGAAAAAGTTACTCCCTTTACGAAAAAAGCACTCCCCCATTTCACGAGAAAATTACTCCCCAAGACAGGTGAGTTCCGAGTAAACATTTCGTACAAAAATGTTACTCCCCTGACGAATAAATTACTTCACCCAAACACAAGCAATTTAACTTCCCATGCCAGGTGTACGAAATTTTTACTCCCTTGTCCCCTGTTAGTCTTGGTGGTGGAAGGGGTGGAAGGAGGGTAGCGCGACATTCGTGTGCGCGAGATCACTTATTGGCATTATCCCTTCGCCCGCATCCCATTTTTGCGTACGAGATTTTTACTGGAAGTAAAAGAAATGGGGAGTAAAAATTTCGTGGAGGGAGTAATTTTTTCGTGCCTTGGGGAGTTCTTTTCTCGTACGAAAAGTGTACTCGGAGTAAGAATTTGCTCGGAGTAAGAAATATTTACTCCGGAGTAAATTTTTCGTGGAGTAAAAATTTCGTGTTACACCGGCGTGCAGTTCAAAGACAGCCAAACGATCCGTTCCCCCGATCCATCAAAGACAGTCGGGTTAATCGCCGTGGCGGGTGCAGCAGTTTTACACGCCTCACCTGCAGTTAACCGCCCCCAGCACAGACCCCTGCAACACACTACACCCGACGACAGCGACAATGACGACACCGTTGAGCCGACTATGACACAAACGGCGCCGCTTTAAATGCCGCTTTTTTCCGCATGACCGCGCATAATGGAGGAAGGGAGTTACGGCGTAGATCGATGGCCCGGAGAGTGAAAAAGTAATGAAAACAAAACGCCGTGCACGTGCGGAGGCCAAAGCAGAACCACCCGCTGCGATGCTTTCTTTGGTGACTGAGGTTGGCGAGCTTGCTTTGCACGCCAGGCGTGAGTTGGTCGTCATCATTATTTCACGACGTCGCGGATTGAAGGCCGCTCCTGACTGTGTCCCAAGAGGTTCCAAGACCAGGTATAGTTGCAAATGAATAGAACAGTACGACGCGCACGCACTGTTGTCAACATTAACACAGGATTTTAAGCCGAACCACAATTTCATGTGGTAATGATTTTGTTTTGTTTTCTGGGACGTGTTCCTTTAAGACACGCAAAGTCCTGAGACGGTCATTCTTTCATTACATTTCTCATAAGGTCGTGCACACTCCTAAAAAGGAGTCTTGGTCCAAAGACTCGGAAACCTCTTTAATTTACTGCCTCGCAACCTTTCGTGCATATTCAGATGTTGAACGATCGTTGCCATCACGGCCGATACTTGTTGTTCCTTGCCTGGAGTTGCTCTCATAACTACCTGCTGTTTAATTTCCTTTTTTTTGTTCGCTTTCATTGTGAGAACTGCCTTTACGTATTCAACTGTCTGACATTGTAACCTTCAACAATCGCTAAACGAAGTGGAATTGTTTCATTATTGACGTAATGCACCGACAGCGAGCTGGGCGATCGTCTGACAGAAGAGCTGCCATGGGAAATTACTGACGCGATTTCTTGATCATTTGACGACACTGCCAGATGAGACCATCGCCGCAAATGATTGCCACAGGTTCATCGTAGAGTGTCCTTAACTCGAACTGTAATTCGATCAATCGCGTACACACAGCTCTATGCAGACGCTCTCTCTCTCTCTCTCTCTCTCTCTCTCTCTCTCTCTCTCTCTCTCTCTCTCTCACACACACACACACACGCACACACACATACACACACACACACTCTTCAAAGATGTAGAGACAACGTTTGAACTTGCAGGTGCTTACTCATTGACTTGTTAAGTGCATAATTTGTTTTTCTGAAGTCCAAAAAAAATGACAATTTGAGCTTCTTTTTTTGTTGTAAAGATGAACTTACCTAGGAGTTACAAGAAAAAGTCCACACTACAGGTTTGGGCAAACAACTCAGTCCATGAAAACAAGCGATAAAATAAAACCAGCAGGTCGCTAGCTTCAGTGCAAGTCACTTTTAGCAACTTTAAAACAAGTGTCCTCTCTATTCTCGTTTCTGGAGTGTCCTCAGTCTCGGAGACGTTGATCTCGACCTTCTCAGTCGCTGCTGTGTTGGAATTCCGCTACCCATGGTTCCCTGCTGCTTCCGGGATGCGCTGTGAAGCCCAAAACGGGCGGCAAATCTAGGGTTTCCTTTTCCAGAGAACGCGATCTATTTCAGAGTCGCGCGCTGACGTCAATGACAGCATGGTTTCTGCTTGCTGCGACTCCGCGCTTGTCTGAAGATGTGCGATCCTCGGCAAAAACAGACACTGTCTTAATGACTCGCTTTTTATACTGGCACGGCCGAGTTAAAACGGGATGCTATAGAAAAGTATTTCAGTTCTTTTTTTCTTTTTGTGTGTCTTTGTGCTGCTTGTTTCTGTGTGATTTGCTTAGCTCATGACGAAGAAAGTGCACTTTGTTGTGTTCTATAACAGACATTTAGTTGGGAGGACATGCGTTCAAAAACAGGCTGCAAGCACAGGGCAACATACCGTCAACAACAAACGGTTCCATAGATAACCTTATGACATTTGATTCTTTACTTACTTCTGTTTTTTAATTTTGATTTTAACTTTTTCTCGTGATTATCCCAATCTTAATCAGTAAAGTTTGTACAGATTTCATGTAAGCCCCTATACAAAAATATAATGAATTTTAGGACATGTGCAGCTTGCAATGATCTTTTACACATTAAAACACTGACAGTACGCGTCTTGTCGAATTTGTTTTGCATCCACCTTTCGCAGCTCGCTAGCTGCTTTTCTGTTCGCTGTTGGCGATAATGAATTAAATCGTATCTTGTTTCACTTGTAAAACAGCGTATTCGTTAATTGATTATTTTTTCTTCCCTTCTTTAGTTCGCTGGCGTGTGCACATGTGTATCAAAGAGACAGAGAGAGAGACAGACAGACAGACAGACAGACAGACAGACAGACAGAGACAGACAGAGACAGACAGTGAGAGAGGGGGGAGATTGGGGAAATAGAGCAAGAGAGAGAGAATGAGAGAGTGGGGGGAGTGAAAGAGACAGAGCGCACGCGCGCGCGAGAGAGACAGAGACAGAGACAGAGAGAGCACCATAGAATGAGATAGGGAGGACAAGCAGATACACACAGACAGACACACAAGCATGTTCAAGTTTTACCCGTGTTTGTATGCGAAACGATGCGTATTGGTGTTCGTACAGGTTTGTTAGCAAGTGTGCGCTTGTGATTCTTTAACTTTTGCTACTTTCTGATGCTACGTGGTTGTCTGCAATGGTTCAGTGGAGCATGTAGGCCAACGCTTGAGGCAAGAAGTGGAAGTTAGCCGGTATCCCACCTTGCTGCACCCATTGTATTGATTGGGTGCTACGTAATTGGTTCACCCCACTTTCCCCAACGATAATGCAGCGTTCAGATAATTTACATCACCAGGGAAAGAGCATCTTCAACGACAGTTTTCATGTCGTAGTACAGGCTGTGAGGAGAATATCAATAAGCTATTAACACTTTTTGAAGCGTTTGTCTCTCAGTACCCTTTTCGTCTGTGTGCATGAGAGTATTCACTCACTAGCGTATACTGTGATGATGCCTTCTTTCTTTTTTTTATCGGGGGAGTATCGAGGATCTAGCGGATTTGGAATAATTCTCAAACTGGAAAGAAAATATAAAATAAGCAATGCCTTGATTGTCAAATAAAGCTCTCTCTCTCTCTGTCTCTGTCTCTGTCTGTCTGTCTCTCTCTCTCTCTCTCTCTCTCTCTCTCTCTCTCTATCGGGTCTCTCTGTCTCTTTCTTTCTGTCTGTCTCTCTCTCTCTCTCTCTCCGGGCTCACTCTCTCTCTCTCCCCCCCCCATCTCTCTCTCTCTCTCTCTTTCCCCCTCTCTCTCTCTCTCTCTCTGTCTCTGTCTGTCTCTCTCTCTCTCTCTCTCTCTCCGGGCTCACTCTCTCTCCCCCCCCCCCCCATCTCTCTCTCTCTCTCTCTCTCTCTCTCTCTCTCTCTCTCTCTCGCTATATGAATTAATTAATAATTACTGATGTTCTGTAACTTTACTCAAAACTCGGCAAAGAACCGATCACTGGCACCTCCACAACACAACATCATCGTCTGGTCACCTTTACCACAGCATACCTGTCAGTCAGCCAGCATCATATACAAAGCCTGACTCCCCCAGCCTCTTCCCATCATACCCCCTCCCCTTCCCCTTCTCCGTCTCCGCTGTAGGTGTCAAGGAGGAAGGAGGATGACGCTGTCCTGTCACCATCAACACCGGAAGCTCGTCAGCCAATTCTCGATGGCGTTAGTGGATACTTGCCGCCAGCTCCGCACCAAAGCCGTGGCAAGCCAGCGAGTGGCTGCAGGCTTAGGCTTGTCTGCCGCGCATCTTCCGCTCTCTTGCCTTGCAATTTTTTTTTTTTTTTTACCTTCCTCCTCCTCCATGTTGCTGCTCCTTCTTCTCCTCCTCCTCTTCCTCCTCCTACCCCTCCTCCTCCTTCTCTCCTGAAATTGTGTGTGCCTCGACAGCACCAGGGCGTGATGGTTTGAATGTACAATAACACACTTGTGTTTTGAATCTAATTATTTTGGGATCGATGCCGGAGCGGATGGCAGTGGAAACAATTACATGCGGCTGTTGCCTTAACCGCCATTGTTGTCACTTTTGGGGTTTTTTCGAAGGGGGGGGGGGGGGGGTATCCCGGTGGCAAATTGTTTGGTGACAGGAGGGAGGTGGGAATCATGAAGAGTTTGAATGTAGAATTTCTATCATAAACTTTTGAGGAAACAAAGCGAGTTGCAGTTGATAGGCGTGTAATTTGCGACGGGGATTTGGAGGGGAAACTGCGGTGAGCTGCAGGCGAGAGATTTTCAGGAAGAAAAGTCTCAGACTTTATTACTTGAGAACGTCAACTTTAAGACCTATGTTACATGGAGCAAGGGCAATGTAGGGTGCTGCTGATTAACAGGATGCTATTTTCAAGTAAGATGCAACGAATTACGACAATTAGTTGATTAATAAAAATCAAAGATTGAACGTCCTCATTTGTTGTCAGGGTCAACAGTTTCGTTCGTTGATGTTTGGTATCACGCAGTTGGTGTTGTATTTTGATGTGTTTGATTGTATTCAAAAAGAAATAGAGTATACATTTGGTTTTACGCAGAAAAGAAGTACATGTAAAGAAAGGCGAAGAACGGATGCGGGCCAAAGAAAGTTCCACGTCGTTGCACCGGGGACTTTAAATGCGCAGTTCTTGGCGATGTTTCAAGTTAGTCAAATGATCTGGGCCTTCCTGGTTTCAGGCCCAGTGGTCGAGTTCTTGGTGGTTTTGGGTAGTTTTAACGCATGTAAGGCAAACTAAACGAGTTCTTGGTTTTTGTTCACATTTGTCCGTTGATGTTAAGTTCCCTACAATGTACTCTTGTTCATCATATTTCAGTTTTGTAAAACATGTTTCGTGGTTGTTTTCGAACAGACAAGTAGTTCTTTTTTGTTTTCGGTCAAATCAATTGGTTCTTTTATTGTTGCCTTGGGTCCCAAAAATTAGAATATAGAGAATACTACATGGCTTGCTGTGTCGTACCAGATTTACACGAGTTTTTTTTTAAATATTGAATTGCGAGCGAAAGCGAGCTGTTCACTATTTGAAAAAGCAACGAGTGTAAATCTGGTACGACACAGCAAGCCATGTAGTAGGGGAAGGGCCCCTTGTATGGACCACTTTTTGTTTATTGCTGATAACTAGCTTGTTTTCGTGCAAAGAAGTTTCATTTTGTGTTTGGTAGTCCTTCTTTCTTAGGTTAACCGTTAGGCCTAATTAGAGTAAAATAGCTTTGATACACATTCAGCAAAAATTAAATACAGAAAAAATCACAAAGGGTCCATATTAGGAGCCTGGGCGCCTAATATGGACCAGTGAAGCGGCCTTCACGAATCACTGTAAAAAGCCCCCTATATTTCAAAATAACATGATACAACTTAGTGTACAAGTCAGCCTAATTAAAATATGCTCTAGATTTATCTGTTTCGGGTTGATGAGAGCATTATTTGAAGCACACCAGGAAACTAAAGAAGCTTATCAAAAACAGAGTGAAAATAAGTGAAATTATCAACTTCCACGAAAAGAAGACTTTTCGTTGCATTTTTTTTAAATCTCGAGGGCTAGTTATAGGTTATTACCAGCAAGCTTCTTAATGAATTAATGAAAATAGCCTTTAGCTTTTATTTTCTTCGATTTGTTGAAGGTGGTCCATATTAGGGGACTCGCACATACTTTGAGATTTTGCTATTATTTTTTGTTTGCAGTAGAAACTCGGGGTCAACACTGCTAAAATGTAACAAATACGGGTTTAGCTGTCATATATAGCCATTTCTGTTAGATAAAAGCTTTGGCTGTAGACAGAAACGAGTCCGTTTTAGGCGGCAAATTTAGAGTGAACGCTGCCAAAAGTGAAAAAAGAGAAAAAAACCAACGGTTTTGAGATTTGTGTTTCTGCAACTGTTTTGACATGTG
>NC_090245.1:52590941-52683441 GCF_037325665.1 Littorina saxatilis | reverse complement strand
ATTCCAAAAGCGAATAATCTCACTTGAAGATTAAAAAAGCCAAAAAATGACGACTGCGGGAATTGGTTTGTGCCTAAAGCCTAATATTAATTGGGCGTAGTCAACTTCGCAAATTCTACTTCACGAAGCAGGCTACACGAGGCTTTGGTCCTGAATTTTTGGTAAATAGACTTCGCGAAGTCAGCTTCGGGATCAGTTAAGGACAGCCTTGACTCTCAGATCAGTGACCTGGGTGTGCAAACACCGTCTCAGTGTGGTTTACATGAAGAAAAAACAAGATGTGGACAACTTTCAGTTTTTTTAGAATTTGTGTAGTTTTTGTGGGTAGTTAAAAAAAAACATTTCAGTGCTTGCATCCTATAATCTTTGCGCCAGGGACCTTCTTGAAATGCACAAGGAGGCGTCTTTACCACCTACACTTGGTATTGTAACTATGACGAGGAAAGATCGACAATATGCATCGCTATTCAGCCATGAAGGCTTGAGAACTGACAAGAGGGCCAAAAACACACGTATGTAAACACACACACAAACAGATACAAGAAAAGCAAGTCAGATTTTATTTTAAACAAATCGGAAAAAAAACTAACTACACTTGAAGAAGCAATATTCCAATCCTAAAAAAAAGTTCATGAAGTGAAAAGTGAAAATAAAATGAATTGAGAAAAGTCTTGATGCTTGGCACAAGATGCCATATTTTGAGATCGAAATCTTTTCTTTCTTTTTTTACAGAATGCGTAAAGACCTGCATCAGATACTGTTCATTCGACCATGTCACATTTCCCCTGCCCTTGTAACGGTAGCCAATCACAGGGTGCAAACAGACACAAAAAATAGCGGTCACGTGACGCACGAGATGTTCTGCTAGGATGAGACAGCCTGGAACCTAAGCCGTGGAAAAGAGAAGGGAGAAGAGGGAGGGGGGAGGTCGGAGGATGGAGAGGGGGTAAGGACATTGGAGAAATGGGGAGGGGGAGTGTTCACTAATTGGCGGGTGCAGCTTTGGATTGGACACGTCTGTAGTGAGGAAGCAGACGGGGTCTAAACGCCCGAATGTTGTCAACAGGCTGACAGAAGGAGGCAGTTATTATCTTCTACGTCTGTCATGACAGTCTGATGGCCGTTCGTGAAAGCGCTGTTTGGATCTGTTGATCTGTCATCGTTGACGTTGTTCTTTCTTTCTTTCTTTCTTTCTTTCTTTCTTTCTTTCTTTCTTTCTTTCTTTCTTTCTTTCTTTTCTTTATATTTTTCTTTCTTTTCTTTATATTTTTCTTTCTTTCTTTCTTTCTTTCTTTCTTTTCTTTATATTTTTCTTTCTTTTCTTTATATTTTTGTTACTTTCTTTTTTTCTTTCTTTCTTTTTTTCTTACTTTCTTTTTTTTCTTTCTTTCTTTATACTTTTCTTTTTTTCTTTCTTTATTTCTTTCTTCTTTCCTCTCTTCCTTTCTTTCGGTGCCTTTGCATGAAACTCTAACCTACAACTGTACAGGAAATGAAACTGATAAGCCATGCAAGCATGAAAACAAAACATCCGCCCATTCTGTTACTGTCCGTTCCGACTACCACCAATGTGTCTGGTGTTACACTACAACCGTAACAAGTTGCTGAAAATCATTGTAAATACATTGTTTTCGATAAGTTTTCCTACTCTTTGATTGCCAACCACCCACCTCATGGTATGTTATGATCAGATATAATCTACCTCACTGAAATATAGACCCTCAGAACCCTCACTACACACACAGGAAAACAGCCTTTCCGGCTTCGTGGGCGTTTTGACAATGCAGCTTTATAACAACAAAAACAATGTAGTAAAACAATACTACAGCAACAGAAAGCCAACAAGAGCATCTACAATTTCTGCCCACTCGTCGGAAGGAAGGACAAAGCGAGTTGACCTTTGCTTTTTAAATGCTCATTCTCATGGTTGTTTTTATGTTCACAACATCTGGTTTGTATTTCTCTCAAAACAAACTTTTCTTTGTGGGCGGAGAGGAAAGAGCGATCAGGTTAAATCTGAAGGATGAGGATACAACGTCACATTATCTTAAAATATGTGTGAAATAAAGAGAGTATTTAGTTTTAGCAAAATTACTAGCCGTTGAAAGTATCTGGTACAAATCAATATTTACTGTCAGCCTCTTCTGATGCAGTCGCTGTACTCTCAAAGAATCGAACCTGTGTTGGATTCCCACGCATGCAATTGCAGCTATTGTGTTTTCAGCGTAGCAATAGGGTCCGATATTTAGACGAGACAAGTATAATGCCGACGAGTCGAAATATCGGGCCCTATTGCTCCGCTGAAAATACAATAGCGATTATTTAGCTGTTCTGACCTTTATTTGTTGTTCCAAACTTACAAAATGACAGTTTTTGCGTCGATGCGTTGATCTCAGGTTTTGATAGCAGACGCCGTTTCTTATGCGCATTAGTTTTGCGCAGGCGCCACACTGACTTTGGAAAAAAACTCGATTTGACAACACAGCTGTTAAACAGCTTTTTATTAGTTCATTCGTATACAACAAAAAGAAGTTTGAGTTTTTTAAATTTTGAACAAGACTACTTACGAAGAAGACCAAAACACAACATCAACGAAAAACTAGAAACAACTGAAGAACTAGGATGCAACAAGGGGAGGAAAAGAGAACAGCTAATCCGTACAAAGCGAGCAGACGGCAGCGACGTTTCCAGTTTGGGTGAATGGCATTTATACTTGTCTCGTCATGAAGCGAATTTTTCAACCTCAGTTATAAACGACTACATGAATGTTAGTGCCATGGGTTGTACATCAATACTTCAGAGGAGAAGTGGGGTATTTAGTGTGGAGTTACGAGATAAGAAAAGCCGAATGCGAAAATTTGTGTCAGTCGGCAACTGTGAACTAAGCTCACAGGCACACAAAAACGGCTGTTCCGTTGTACTCCCCTGTTTGTACTACATCTTTCGACTTTGGGCATTTTGTGGTGTTTTGGGACAGAAAATAATAGGTTTAGTCCTGTTTCATCGGGAAGTTAGCAGAAAAGGGTATGCTATCGACATTTGTAAAGCTGAAAAACATTCCCGAGAAGAATTTCAAGTTGTCAGTGTATGCTGTTGTCGATCAGTGAAACATCGTGTGGTACAGGTGGGTAAACCGGAACCATGCGTCTTTGTTATTGACAATATGCTTTTGGATATTGAGAAAAATGGCCGACTTCCGTAGCATTATGCTTTGATGATCGGAAGAGACCATCCAATCACAGCCCTCTCTCTCTCTCTCTCTGTGTATCAGTGCATGTATGTCTTTGTCTGTGTCTCCCTCTCAGAGTCTCTCCGCTTCTGTCTTTCTATGTCTGTCTCTGTTTACTGATGTGTGTGTGTGTGTGTGTCTCTCTCTCGCTCTCTCGCTCTCTCTCTCTCTCTCTCTCTCTCTCTCTCTCTCTCTCTCTCTCTCTCTCTCCCATTCGACTCCTGGCACACAGGTCAAAGCAGTGGTTAACTTGAGTGCACGTGTACATAGCAGGAGGGGGTTGATTCGGGTCAGAAGTGAGGTAAAGCACTTTGGTCTTCAGTCTTTGGGTTATAGCTTTCAGTGGAGAAGATGCCAACATGAAATTGCACTATGCTCTACGATTTATTGATGGCCGCCCTCTTTCTTCAATTAGCTGAGGGCGGTGAACATGTGTCGTTGTTTTCCGTTCTCATGAAACATAAGTAGGCAATTTATCCACTTGATTATATTCACAACAGGGACCTATCACTCTTCTTTGCATGTTTTTATGCCTACGGATTTTCAAATACTCTGCAACACATGTAACCCAAATTCAACATGTGCCCGTACAATACCGCTTCTTTTATGAAAACATTGCTTCGGCCATGTTGATTTTAATCAACCAATTTTCCTGTCAATTAGTTATGACCAACTAGTCTGCAGTCACGGAGCCAACTTACTACACCAGCACATCAGGAAGTAAATACAGATGCGCTATCGCGGACCCCTCCCTCAGTCTCTCTCTCCCTCTCTCTCAGTCTAGGAACAGCCTCGGATTTGGTCGATACGCAAACCGTTCACCTTCCGTATTCATGTGCGCGCTCATGGCGTAGTATTGAGCGAGCAAACATGAAAGTTCGCGTCATTCTTCATGTCACTCTTGTCGTGTTTGTCTATATCATGTCGGCCATTGTACAGCGTATAAAGCACAAATGATGCCACAGTGGCAGCATTACGGCCTCTTTCTTCCCCATCCGCCAGGAACTCTTTTGGCCCTGGGGCCGTTTGTATTCTTCCGCGCCGTGAGTCTAAAGCGATTTGCGCTGATTGAAAGTGCGGGCCTGCTGTTTTTGGTTCGGGTGCAAGCCGCCTTTGCGGACGGGATTTGTGTCAACACAAACAAACGGGAGTAACGATGCTTTAATTATGAGTGAGGACTGTTTTGTGATTATCTTCGTTTGCTTTTGCAATGGGTTATTAATCGTTTTTTCGTTATCCACCCCCCCTCCACCCCTCCCCCCCCCCCCCCCCCCCCCCGCCCGCCTTGTCAGGTCATCCTTTCTCCTGGAGTGAATTTTGTTTAGTGCACGTGATTTGGCCAGACAAAGCATTTAAATCGGTCAGTGCATGCACAACAAATTCTAAACTTGATTTATTCGAATAAATAAAAAATGTATTTCATCTAAAACCCGAATTAGTTTTTTCTTTGGGATCTGTAATACGACCAGACGGGGGAGGGTGGGACGGGGTGGAGTCGTGTGTGGGAAGAGTATCTGAGAAAGAATCTGTCTTTGCGTGTCTGCCTCCCTGTGTGTGTGTGTGTGTGTGTGTTTGTGTGGGTGTGTGTGTGTGTGTGTGTGTGTGTGTGTGTGTACGAGTATGTGTGTATGTCGGGGTGTGTGTGTGTGTGTGTGTGTATGTGTATGCGTGTGTGTGTGTGTGTGTGTGTGTGTGTGTGTGTGTGTGTGGGTGGGTGGGTGTGTGTGTCCATTTGTCTGTCTTTCTGTTTAGTCATACGATCCTAAATCGGTATAAGGCATCAGAATTAAAAATGCATCGAATCAGACATCAGGGCATAGGGACAAGGCAAGCAAAGGCACTACGTACACACAAGGAGAACCATTCCCCAAACTGATGCATCTGACACAGTAATACGAATAGCCACCACTGGTGGAATACAAGACCCGCTTTACACTAAACTAACCAGTACTAGTCAAACACAAGACCCGCTTGACATTGGCCGCCTTAGGAAGATGCCCTGCTTGACCTTGGATGTCTGGTCTGGATTAATCAATCATTTGGGGACCTCGGAATCGAGTGGACTCGGTCAAACGGTCTGCCGGGCCATCTCAGACGAGAAGATCCGGCTGGGGTAGCTGGACCCGTGTTAGTGGTGATCTTTTGTAGCTACCAGAGAAGATTTGGATTGGGCTGTTCTGGAGGGAATGCTTTAGTTGAGTCCGCTTAGTTCTAATAGCAAGAGAGAGAGAGAAAGACAAAGACACAGAGACAGAGAGAGGCATACAGACAGAAACAGAGAGACAGAAAGAGAAAAGGACAGAGAGAGAGGGGGGAGCGAGCGATCGACACAGAGAGAGAGAGAGAGAGAGAGAGAGAGAGAGAGAGATTCTCAGAGAAAGACAAAGAGAGGTGGGGAGGGGGGGTCGTTCCTTCCTTCCTTCCTTCCTTCCTGATACCCCTTCGTGTAATATTAGCTCAACTGAAGAGGTCTGTCTATAAAAACGACATTGAGACAGATAACACAGACGGGGCGAAAGAAGCACACAAGAAGATTCCCTGTGGTCAAGAAGCAGGGCAATGTGTGCGAGGGAGGCAAAGACACGACATGAAATGTGCCGAGAATGCAAGTCCTCTCGTCACATCAGCCGCCAATAAACGTCACACGCTTCCATGAACGATAACCAGACACGCCAGGGGAATGAACTCGCTGCCAAGGATAGGTCCCGACTGAATGGAAATTGGTCAGCTCACCAGACGAGATTAGATACATGTCTGCACGCTGTGGGGCATTGATAACATCCTCTTTGGAATTCTGTTATTGCAGTGTTGGGAGTTGGGTAGTATTCTTTTGTTTTGTTTTTATCTTTTGTTGGTTTTGGACTTGTCAGTTGTTTGGGAAAATGCAGCAGCATCAGTTGCATATCGTAATAAGAACAACGACGATGATGATGACGACGACGACGACGATGACGATGATGATGATGATGACGATGACGATGATGGGGTTTAACCCTCTGTGGTCGTTCAGATTGTTCAGCGCAAGACACTTTTACCTGTAGTACGCAAGCGCATCGTACATCTTCCCCCGAAGTTATCATTTGACATCCAGGTTTGCATGTTTTGTTTTCGAAAATGCAGCAGCATCAGTTGCATCTAATAAGAACGACAACGACGATGATGACGACGATGACGATGACGATGACAATGATGATGACGATGACGATGATGATGATGATGATGATGATGATGATGATGATGATGTTTAACCCTCTGTGATCGTTCAGATTGTTGAGCTCAAGACACTTCTCCCGGCGGTAGTACGCAAGCGCATCGTACATCTTCCCCCGAAGTTATGATTTGACATCCAGGTTTGCATGTTTTGTTTTCGGAAACTTGGTGGTCAGCCACGTGACCATTCAGTGTCCATTGCTTGCTGCCCACGCCCTGAAGTGATCGTCCACCCACGTGCAAAACATTAACACTGCCCACACATCGCCGGCCACAGGTCTCGGACTTTTGAAATGGCTTTGCTCTTTTCCTCCCAAAATCATTAGTGTCATGTGTACCCCGCACCACGTGAACGTAAAACTATACAGATAGTGGAATGGATTAAAGACACAGTCCAACAACAGCAGCTTTTAACAAAATAATCATCGACAAAAATCCAACTCTGCACATTAAGAAGTCAGCTCGAAGTCATTCCGTTTGTCGTTGCGATTTTGTACACATCCCTACATTTCCGTTTAATCATTTCTATGCACAACAACACACACACACACACACACACACACACACACACACACAACACACACACACACACACACACACATTCTGCATTATTTCCATCAAAGTCTGCGTGCAAGAAATGTCCTCTCTGGAATAATGTGGAGCAAAACATGCACCAAGGATTCAAACATAACCTGGCCCAACTTTCTAGTACCATGTTAGATGCCAGTGCAGTCAATTCACACAAGTCTCATCGGGTTATTGCAACACAAAAGCTTCTCTGCGCAATGTCTCTACTGTTTTGGTGGAAACCGGCAATTAACAGCTTGGAGACAAGAGTAGTTTGACCTTTCAGCTCCATAGCTTTCTCCTGATCAGAATCCCTCACTGACCAGGAAAGGAGGGAGGTGGAGGGGGAGGGACAAAATAGCAGGACTGTCGAAAGGGGGGGGGGGGGGAAGATGGATAAAGTCAACGGTCGAGGTAATTGTCGCTTTGTTTCTATTGATCGTTGTGCATGAGAGAGATATTTTGTGTCACCACAGTTTATAGTCCGCGATAGTGTTCGCACTATACGTCACCTCTGGCCGTTTGGGCTGTTTTTTTATGCGAGCAAGAAGGTTGTGCAGCATAAACAGGCACTCAGAAACTGGCTGCTCACAAACAACATTCTAATCTAGTTGAAGATACAGTCGAACCTGTCTAAAGAGACCACCCAAGGGACTGAGAAAAGGTGGTCTCTTTAGACAGGTGGTCTTTTTACACAGATTATTTATATACAGTCGACTCCGGTTAATCGGCCACCTTTGGGACTGAGTGAATTATGGCCGAGTATCCGAAGTGGCCGATTATCCGAACATCTCATCGGGAAGTTCCTCAGAACAAAAATGTTGGATGTTGGAAGTTACTTATGGTAGCGGAAAGCGGAAGTTTCGTGCATTGGCATACGTGCTCTACGTGTCTCCAAAGAATGTGTCCAGTGTCGTCTGCTTCTGTTTGGCACTGGCACGTTTCCTCACTGTAGCACAGACAACGTCCAGGCAATGCAGTTCTTCTTCCCCGAAGACATTTTCCAGGGCATATTGAACCAATCAACCAATGCCTCGTCCACTTCATCGTCTTTTCCTCCTCTTTTCCTTTTCTTTGAGACAGACAACCGTCCACCTACAGCTTCACTCCTGAGTTGATCCTCGTCGTTAATCCATCGACAAAGGGTTTTTCTTGGGACCCCTAACTGATTTGCAAGCTGCAATTTGGATGTGTTAGGCGGATATCCTTTCACTTTGTCCAAGAATTCAAGTTTTTCAAAGACGCTGTAGTCTTTCCTTTTCGTCGCCATGGTTTGTGCAAAGAGGTTTTCGGCACAAGCAAGTCAGTGTTTGACTGTCAGTTGTTTCGATCACAGTGTGTAAACTCACTGGCAGACCTTTGTGCTGTCATGTGAGTAATGATCATTGAATCACTCACAAAAACGTGAAAAGTGTGAGGTGGCCGTTTAGCCGATGTGCAAAGTTTTCGTGGTGGCCGATTAACCGAACATTTTAACACGTAACTATGAAGAAAAGATTCGGTCCCAGGGAAAATTGGCCGATTATCCGGATGGCCGATTAACCGGAATTGACTGTAGTAAAAACCCTTGGGAATACTTGAAGGTGGTCTTCTTAGACAGGTGGTCTCCTTAGACGGGTAGTTTTAAGGGCAGGTTCGACTGTAATAACAAACAAGTCGCGTAAGGCGAAAATACAACATTTAGTCAAGTAGCTGTCGAACTCACAGAATGAAACTGAACGCAATGTCATTTTTCAGCAAGACCGTATACTCGTAGCATCGTCAGTCCACCGCTCACGGCAAAGGCAGTGAAATTGACAAGAAGAGCGGGGTAGCAGTTGCGCTAAGAAGGATAGCACGCTTTTCTGTACCTCTCTTTGTTTTAACTTTCTGAGCGTGTTTTTAATCCAAACATATCATATCTATATGTTTTTGGAATCAGGAACCGACAAGGAATAAGATGAAAGTGTTTTTAAATTGATTTGGACAATTTAATTTTGATAATAATTTTTATATATTTAATTTTCAGAGCTTGTTTTTAATCCGAATATAACATATTTATATGTTTTTGGAATCAGCAAATGATGGAGAATAAGATAAACGTAAATTGGGATCGTTTTATAAATTTTTATTTTTTTTTACAATTTTCAGATTTTTAATGACCAAAGTCATAAATTAATTTTTAAGCCACCAAGCTGAAATGCAATACCGAAGTCCGGGCTTCGTCGAAGATTACTTGACCAAAATTTCAACCAATTTGGTGGAAAAATGAGGGCGTGACAGTGCCGCCTCAACTTTCACGAAAAGCCGGATATGACGTCATCAAAGACATTTATCAAAAAAATGAAAAAAACGTTCGGGGATTTCATACCCAGGAACTCTCATGTCAAATTTCATAAAGATCGGTCCAGTAGTTTAGTCTGAATCGCTCTACACACACACACACACGCACACACGCACATACACCACGACCCTCGTCTCGATTCCCCCCTCGATGTTAAAACATTTAGTCATAACTTGACTAAATGTAAAAAGAAATAAAACGAATATACATACCTGTGTATTAAAAATGCAGTTCATATTCTGTTCGCGGAAATGTTGTTCATATCAGGTTGATTGTCGTCGTTGAGCAATGCTCCTACGTGCATTATCAATTAAAGAATAAGATTCCAAAACAAAACCACATATACGATCGTGAAGTGTAAGTTTATTCTGTTCCTGTCTAGTTCCCCATCCCCATTCTTTCAAATTGTTCTTCTCGTTTATTGTTGTCATGTCCACCATTATGAAAATGTGTGTAATTTAGTATTGTTCTGGTCATGTGATATATAAGCATTTGCTTGAGTGCGTGTCCTAGCTGTATTTTTTTTTAACTGTTCATGCGAAGAAATTCTGAATAAAATTTTGTTTAAACCAAATGTAAGTTTTGTTGTTAAGATGGCCATTTAAGAATGTATCGTCACCTTTTGGAGGCTGTCTGGGAAATTGTTATAGTTTGTTCTTGTCTTGTGAGTGTTTGTTTGTAAGTTTGTTTGTTTGCCTAATTGATTAATTACATGATTGCTTCATTGCTTCTTTCTTTAGTTTTCTTTCTTTCTTTTTATATTTAGTCAAGTTTTGACTAAATATTTTAACATCGAGGGGGAATCGAAACGAGGGTCGTGGTGTATGTGCGTGTGTGCGTGTGTGTGTCTGTGTGTGTGTGTGTGTAGAGCGATTCAGACTAAACTACTGGACCGATCTTTATGAAATTTGACATGAGAGTTCCTGGGTATGAAATCCCCGAACGTTTTTTTCATTTTTTTGATAAATGTCTTTGATGACGTCATATCCGGCTTTTCGTGAAAGTTGAGGCGGCACTGTCACGCCCTCATTTTTCAACCAAATTGGTTGAAATTTTGGTCAAGTACTCTTCGACGAAGCCCGGGGTTCGGTATTGCATTTCAGCTTGGTGGCTTAAAAATTAATTAATGACTTTGGTCATTAAAAATCTGAAAATTGTAAAAAAAATTAAAAATTTATAAAACGATCCAAATTTACGTTTATCTTATTCTCCATCATTTGCTGATTCCAAAAACATATCAATATGTTATATTTGGATTAAAAACAAGCTCTGAAAATTAAATATATAAAAATTATTATCAAATTTTTTTTTTCGAAATCAATTTAAAAACACTTTCATCGTATTCCTTGTCGGTTCCTGATTCCAAAAATATATAGATATGATATGTTTGGATTAAAAACACGCTCAGAAAGTTAAAACGAAGAGAGGTACAGAAAAGCGTGCTATCCTTCTTAGCGCAACGAATACCCCGCTCTTCTTGTCAATTCCACGGGCACTGCCTTTGCCACGGGCGGTGGAGTGACGATGCTACGAGTATACGGTCTTGCTGCGTTCAGTTTCATTCTGTGAGTTCGACAGCTACTTGACTAAATATTGTATTTTCGCCTTACGCGACTTGTTCTTTCTTTCTGTCTTGTCTCTCTTTCTTTCTTGTTTTTTCTTTCTTTCTTTTCTCCTCTTTTCTTTTCTTTGCTTCTTTTATTTGAGATCCATATTTTTCACAAGACAAAAAGGCCACAATTAGTATAAGCTTAGCTTGTTGTGTGGTCACAAATGTTCTTCTTCTTGGCGTTCGCAGAGGTTACACAATCAGTCCTGCACTGGTGATAAATGTTGTCGTTTTCTCCAACTCCTGTCGACTGCCGTATAGTTTGGTCTGCAAGGGAGTTGGTGACGGCCACACTTCTTTTCGTTCCTCATCTAGTAAGGGACATCGCTGTAAGATGTGTTCCGCTGTTTGGTCTTCTTGACCGCAGGCACAGGTTGGTGATGGCGCCAGCTTGAACTTTCGGTTCATGTGAGCATTGAGCCTGTTGTGGCCAGTACGCAGCCTGATGAGGTTGACTTGCTGCTCTCTGGACATTGTGTGGTAGTCATCTCTGTTTGTCCTTGGCCTCATCAATGCCTTGATGATTGTCTTCTGCTCACTAAAGCTGACACTGTTTTCAGGTTGGTCTTCCACGGCTCCTTCTTTCGCCAGCTCATCTGCCCTTTCATTTCCTGGTATCCCACAGTGTGCTGGTATCCACTGGAGGACAACTCTTCTGGTTTGTCTGACCATCTGTAATGCTTTGGCCAGCTGTGGGAGTTTGTCGTTCTCTAGGGCCTGAAGGACTGAAAGGGCGTCCGAGAGGAAGACAACTTGGTAGCAAGGGTCTGCGGAGTCCTGAACCAAGGAGGCGGCCTGCATGAGAGCTTCTGCTTCTGCTTTATAGTTTGTGCAGTGTTTGCCAGTGGCAACGCTGGATGTAGCTGTATGTCCCCCAGGGAACTGGATGAGAATGCCTGCACCTCCATTGAGCACGGCGTTAGTTGCTGATCCATCGGTGTATACATGGATCCACGCCTCTTTTGGGTACTGTTCGTCGATCAGGGCTAAGGTGAGTGCCTGTCGAGCTGTGTCATTCTGATCTTCTCCTGAGGTAACATGTGGAACACTGGTGCAGATCTGGATGCCTGGTTTCTCTGTTGCCTTGGGGGTTTCCTCTTCTTCTTGAGTCAGAGGTAGAGTGTTCTGTGGGAGGACTTCCCTGTACTGTCGAGAAAGTCTCTTGCTCTCGTGTACAAAACTGCTCCGTTTGAGCCGGTTCTTGGTGAGGTTGCTCAGTCTGTGCTTCATGGGGTGGTCGGGTAGGCACTTGAGCTTCTCGGCCTGTACCATAGTCTTGGCTTCTCTTCTCTGACAGAGGGGTTGGATGGTGGTAAGCTTCTCCATTTCCTTGATGGGCGTGGATTTCATTGCACCAGTGATGAGTCGGAGGGCCTGGTTTTGCACACGGTCAAGGGTCTGCAGGTTTGTCTTGGCTGAGGTTGACCACGCTGTGGAGCCGTACTCGAGGTGGGGTCTGATTGTTCCCTGGTATACTGTCTTCAGTATCTTCTCGTTCGCTCCCCAGGTGGTACCTGCCAGCTTCCTGAGTATGGCTAGCTTGCGCCGGGCCTTCGTCTCTGCCTGTGCAATGTGTGGTTTCCAGGTCTGCCGTCTATCAAAGGTGACACCAAGGTACGTTGCTTCTTCATCCTCTCTCAGAGGAGTTCCACCAAGCCTAATGGTTCCGGCTTTCTGCTTTGGCGACAGTGTGAATAGGGTGGTGGAGGATTTCTCCTTGTTGATGGAGACGCACCAATCTTCTGCCCATGCGTTCAGCCTATCTGCCGCTTGCTGCATTCTGTAGGTGGCAGTACTTGCGTGCTCCTCCTTGCACCAGATCACAAGGTCGTCTGCGTAGAGAGCAGCTTTGATCCCCTTGGGCATCTCAGACACCAGATCGTCGATGAAGAGAAGGAAGAGTGTGGGGGAGAGGACTCCGCCCTGAGGGACGCCATGACGAAGGAGGAACTTCTTGCTTTTGGTCTGGTCGACGTTAACTCTTGCCCTGCGGTTATAGAGGTAAGAGCGAATCCACTGGTACATGTTGCTGGACACGCCTTTCCTCAGCAGTTTTACGAGGAGTCCATCTTTCCAGACCTTGTCAAAGGCCTTCTGAAGATCTATCCAGGTGACGAAGACCAGCTTCTGTTCCTGAAAGGCATCTTCAACTTCTTGCGCCAGGTAAGTGACCTGATCTTCAGTGCTGCGGAACTGTCGGAATCCAGCTTGTTCAGGGGCGAGGAGGTTCCTGGATTCCAGGTACCACCTGAGGCGCTCGTTCACAATTCTCTCCAGGGTCTTCACAACACAGCTGGTGAGGCTGATTGGGCGATAGCTGGTGGCCTTCTTTGGATCCTTCCCTTTTTTTAAGATGGGGATCATGATCGCTTCTCGCCAGAGTTGTGGTAGCGATCCTTCTTGCCAGCTGCTGTTGAAGACCTCGAGTAGCTTGTTCTCTGCTGCACTACCAAGGTGGGTTAGCATCTCGTTGGTGATGCCGTCTGGGCCAGGGGACTTCTTCGCCTTTGACTTTTTCAGAGCTGAGTGCAGCTCGTGGAGTGTGAGTGGTTGACTCATGGCGTCCACTGTCGACTGTCTGGCAGGTCTCTCTCTTTTCTCTCTTCTTGCTTCTCTCTGTTTTTCGGGGCTAACATGGAGGTTGCTCTCAGCTGCATAGCTTTCAGCAAATTGGTTGGCAGCATGCTTTCCAGTTAGCACCTTCTCGTTCTCTTCTAATGTGATCTTTCCTCTGCTGGTGTTCTCATCATTCAACTGCTTGGTGAGCCTCCAGAGCTTTCTGCCATCCTTCTCAAGGTTCAGAGAGCTTGTTTTCTCTTGCCAGCTTCTCCGTCTTGCCTGTAGCTTCTTTTTGAGAAATTTGGCTTTGGCTTCCTGGAGGCGGATGTTGTTGTTTTGTGACGGGTTGACTTCTGCTTCCCTTCTTGCGTCTGCCAGATCATCATCCAGTTCCTGCAATTCATTGCTCCAGTAGGGCTTATAGTCTCTCCTGACACCCCTGGGAATGGACTCACGCGCTGCTCTGAGGATGCTCATGTTGAAGTCCTTCGCCACCATGTTGATGTCTCGACCCTCGACTCTGATGTCTTTGGTGAGTTCGCTGGTGCGGTGTCTAAAGAGGAACCAGTTCGCTCTTTTGTAGTTCCACCGTGGGAAGGAAGCTTCAGTGCAGGACTCCATGCCCAGGGTCAAAAAGACTGGCCGATGGTCACTTCCACCTAGCTGTTCTCCGACCTCTCTGCTGGTTAGCTGGTGCATGTCTTCCGTGCGGAAGGCTAGGTCAGGAGTTGATGTAGTGTGCCATCTTCTGGAGTAGAATGTAGGGCAGTCAAAGGGACTGTTCAAAAGGATGAGACCTTTGTCGTCCTGCCAGTTCTCCACCTCTTCTCCTCTCCGATCCAGGTGGTCATATCCCCAACTCTGTGAATGACTGTTGAAGTCACCCACCACGATGAAGTTGGAGGCCTTTGCGGGGATCGTGTCAAGGGCGAGGTGTCTATCATTGGGGCAGTAGAAGTTGACAAGATGGAATTCTGATGTCTTCGTCTGGATTCGAATCACCTGATATTCGGAGTCCTCCATGTGCGTTTCTATCAAACAGGCATTGATGTTGTTCCTGATGAGGGTCAGGATTCCTCCTTTGCTTCGGTCTGTTCTGTCGGACCTAAGGCATTGGTAGCCTCTCACTTTGAAGGACTTTTGGGGTGTCAGGTGCGTCTCCTGAATACAGCAGATGTTGATGTTCTTCTCATGCAGGATATGCTCCAACTCTGTCTTCTTGTTCAGGATACTTTCTGCGTTCCAGTGCATGACCTGAAAAGGTCGCTGCTGACTGGGTTTCTTCCTGGTTGTGGTGGTGCCAGTCACTTTCCTCCCGCGTCCCCTGGCGTGACAAGACGGACGGGAGGGACCTCCAGTAGTTGGGGCTGGGTCCCTTTGAGGCATGGGACCCGACGCTGCTCCACCCTGGGGGGTCCTCAATGGGCGAGCGCCATTTCCATCTGTGCTGGTTGATTGTGTCATCATTTGCGTAAGTGCGTGTACCCGTGGTTTGTTAGAATGCGCCGTGCGGCCCGGGTCCTCCGTCTTCAGCATTCGGGGTTTTCTGTCGGGGTTACCTCACCCTTAGCTCATGGCCCGTACGTCCTACCCTGAGAGCACAGGGGGGAGGATTTGCCGGGATCCCACCCGGAGCCAGTTTGGTCCGCGGCCGCAAGCGGCTGATCTCCATATCTGAAGACCGTTCCCCTATCCGCCACCCGGGGACGCGCTGGGTTGGGGGTGGTCGCCCCACTGAAAATCCCACACTGGGTTAAGAAAGATCAGCCTGTCCCAGGTCACAAATGTTTATATCGTACTATACATGCCACCCTATATTTTCGGATTAAAATCTTGTTTAAACCAAAAGGCCATACAAAATACTGATTTAAGAGAACTCTGCTGCGCACTTACCACTGACGAACTATTATACATGTATGGCATCTACCCCCCGCGGGTTAGGGGGAAGAATTTACCCGATGCTCCCCTATCATGTCGTAAGAGACGACTAACGGATTCTGTTTCTCTTTTTAATCTTGTTAGGTGTTTCTTGTATAGAATATAGTCAATTTTTGTAAAGATTTTAGTCAAGCAGTATGTAAGAAATGTTAAGTCCTTTGTACTGGAAACTTGCATTCTCCCAGTAAGGTAATACATCGTACTACGTTGAAAGCCCCTGGAGCAAATTTTTGATTAGTGCTTTTGTGAACTTGAAGAAACAATTGACAAGTGGCTCTATCCCCTCTCCCCCCCTTTCTTCGTCGCGATATAACCTTCGTGGTTGAAAACGACGTTAAACACCAAAGAAAGAAAGAAAGTATGGTATCTGCGCAGGAAGATAACATCTCGGTACGATAACGGGCAGATCGGGACACGGGGTAGGTGTAACGCTACAAGAAAAATCTATATCTGCGCGGGAATTCTGTAGCCCTTTGTCCGTGCTCTTTCTTCTTCTGGATTCCATGGTAACCCAGGGAAATAATG
Source organism: Littorina saxatilis (assembly GCF_037325665.1). Taxonomy (NCBI): domain Eukaryota; kingdom Metazoa; phylum Mollusca; class Gastropoda; order Littorinimorpha; family Littorinidae; genus Littorina; species Littorina saxatilis. The sequence goes on along the minus strand of NC_090245.1, from coordinate 52,667,481 downwards.
GACTTCTTTTTATGGACCACTAGAGTCTATAGAGCCCAGTGAGATAATGGTACGTGCGGCTGACCGTCTGCCTTGTCACCTTGCCTACGCTTAGGCCTAAAAAAAAAAAATAGGTGTGGTTACGGTAACCCGACCTACCCTATTTTTTGGGGCCGACCCTATAACTTTTTATTACATTTGTCAAAAAAATACCAAAAAAACCAAGTAAACGAGTGCAGAAAACGCAATGAAAGCGAAAGCGCCCGAGTCGCACACTTATTTCCCTGTCAAGTAGGTTTAATTTGTACACATTAGAAAAAAAAGTTTAAAAAAAAAAAAGTGATTGCCTACCTTCCTACCCTATTTTTTTGTGGCTATGTTACCGTAACCACACCTATTATTTTATTTGGCCTTAGGCTAAGCTGCTGGTGAATCAAAAAAGAAGAAAGGTATGCTACTATTGGAATGTTTATTCTATGACAAAACGCAACAACACACACACACACACACACACACACACACACACACACACACACACACATATATATATATATATATATATATTTTGAAGCCAATCTATGACAAAACAAAACGTTACGTTCACTGATCTTTTTCCTTTTTTATAAAGACCGCTGGGTTGAGTTAGTTTTTGGGGTTTATGTCCCTTCAGCAGATGCTAGCTGCTATTCGAGACCGTCCGCTGGGTTGAGTTAGTTTTTGGGGTTTATGTCCCTTCAGCAGATGCTAGCTGCTATTCGAGACCGTCCGCTGGGTTGAGTTAGTTTTTGGGGTTTATGTCCCTTCAGCAGATGCTAGCTGCTATTCGAGACCGTCCGCTGGGTTGAGTTAGTTTTTGGGGTTTATGTCCCTTCAGCAGATGCTAGCTGCTATTCGAGACCGTCCGCTGGGTTGAGTTAGTTTTTGGGGTTTAATGTCCCTTCAGCAGATGCTAGTTGCTATTCGAGACCGTCCGCTGGGTTGAGTTAGTTTTTGGGGTTTAATGTCCCTTCAGCAGATGCTAGCTGCTATTCGAGACCGTCCGCTGGGTTGAGTTAGTTTTTGGGGTTTAATGTCCCTTCAGCAGATGCTAGCTGCTATTCGAGACCGTCCGCTGGGTTGAGTTAGTTTTTTGGGTTTAATGTCCCTTCAGCAGATGCTAGCTGCTATTCGAGACCGTCCGCTGGGTTGAGTTAGTTTTTTGGGTTTAATGTCCCTTCAGCAGATGCTAGCTGCTATTCGAGACCGTCCGCTGGGTTGAGTTAGTTTTTTGGGTTTAATGTCCCTTCAGCAGATGCTAGCTGCTATTCGAGACCGTCCGCTGGGTTGAGTTAGTTTTTGGGGTTTAATGTCCCTTCAGCAGATGCTAGCTGCTATTCGAGACCGTCCGCTGGGTTGAGTTAGTTTTTGGGGTTTAATGTCCCTTCAGCAGATGCTAGCTGCTATTCGAGACCGTCCGCTGGGTTGAGTTAGTTTTTGGGGTTTAATGTCCCTTCAGCAGATGCTAGCTGCTATTCGAGACCGTCCGCTGGGTTGAGTTAGTTTTTGGGGTTTAATGTCCCTTCAGCAGATGCTAGCTGCTATTCGAGACCGTCCGCTGGGTTGAGTTAGTTTTTGGGGTTTAATGTCCCTTCAGCAGATGCTAGCTGCTATTCGAGACCGTCCGCTGGGTTGAGTTAGTTTTTGGGGTTTAATGTCCCTTCAGCAGATGCTAGCTGCTATTCGAGACCGTCCGCTGGGTTGAGTTAGTTTTTGGGGTTTAATGTCCCTTCAGCAGATGCTAGCTGCTATTCGAGACCGTCCGCTGGGTTGAGTTAGTTTTTGGGGTTTAATGTCCCTTCAGCAGATGCTAGCTGCTATTCGAGACCGTCCGCTGGGTTGAAGATCAGTGAACGTAAATTTTTTGTTTTGTCAAATATTAAACGTTCCAATAGTAACATACCTTTCTTTGGGTTTTTTATTCTAAATTTGTGAACGTTGGCAGTCTAGCTATTTGTTTTGGATTTAAGCTGCTGGTGGCTGTCGGAATGCATTGCCATTGGCAGGAATTGTTATGTAGGTTTGAATAGGCAGGTTGGGATTTTTCCTGCTTCTCGTATGTCTGTCTGTCTGTCTGTCTGTCTGTCTGTCTGTCTTGGGGGGGGGGGGGGGTAACACAGTGGCGAATAGAGGTGGTGGGGGGGGGGGGGGCGGTTAAAAGGAAAGAGATTGAGTGACTTCAGATGTAGCCGACAGAATGGAAAATCGGTACTAACAACCTGAGAAGGCCACCGAATAGCAATCAAATCGGTAGGGCTGGCACGAGGCAAATGTTAGCACAGCATGCAAGAGGTACTGGGAACATAAGACACAGTCCAGCCCTTCCATTGCAGAAACAAGGAGAATTCACATACCGGTATCCAGGAGAATTCAAGTAATAAAACAAGTCAATTCCCATGTAGGTATGCAGGAGAATTCTAGTAATGAAACAAGTCAATTCCACGATCAGTATCTAACAATGTTATTGTACTTAAACAAAGAGAATGTCAATACCGACACTTAAGAAAGAGCTAGTATTAAAACAAGAAGAATGCCCATACCGGTACCAAGAAAAATGTTGGATAACGAAAAAAGGAAAATACCCATACCAAGGAGTCTCAGATAACGAAACAAGGAGAATACCCATAACAGTACAAAGGAGAGTCTTGGATAATGAAACAAGAAGCATGCCCATACCGGTACCTAGGAGAGTCTTCGCAATGATCGAAGTAAGATATATTCCCATACCGGTACCTAGTAAATCCCAGTAATGAAAATATGAGAATTACCGTAATGTTACCCAGTAGAGTCTTGGTAATGCAACAAGGAGAATTCCCATATCTGTACCTAGGAACGTCGCGGTAGTGAAACCAGGAGAATTCCCATATTGGTACCTAGGAACGTCGCGGTAGTGAAACAAGGAGAATCCCCATATCTGTACCTAGGGACGTCTTGGTAGTGAAACAAGAAGAATTCCCATATCGGTACCTTGAGACGTCGTGGTAGTGAAACAAGGAGAATCCCCATAACGGTACCTTGAGACGTCGCGGTAGTGAAAAAAGGAGAATTCTCATATCGGTACCTAGGGACGTCGCGGTAGTGAAAAAAGGAGAATCCCCATATCGGAACCTATAGGAGAGTCTTGGAAATGAAGCGAGATTCATACCGGCACCTATAGTAAATTCAAGTAATGAAATAATGCGAATTCAGGTAATGTTACCAACTAGAGTCTTGGTAATGCAACAAGGAGAATTGCACCATCGGTACCCAGGGACGTCGTGGTAGTGAAACAAGGAGAATTGCACCATCGGTACCCAGGGACGTCGTGGTAGTGAAACAAGGAGAATTCCCATAGACATGCCTAGAGGAATCTTACTGCCACGATCTACTAAACCAGATGTCCTCGGCTGTCCCCAGTGGATCCTCGCTTCTACCACGCTCCCCGGCTTCTGACACTTCACGAGTGTCATCGACCGTTATTTGGCCATTTCTGAGTGTCCGTATGGAGCGAGAACAACTTGGCCATTCGTGCCTACTAGGGTCTCTAGGGGGCCGTTATAGCTATCGGAAGCTTTTCTCGGCCAAGGTCGGTGACGCGATGGATTAAGATTTTGCAGGGAATAATAGCTACATTGCAGCATGAATAATGAATCGATCGCCTTGATTTTTTTTAAAGCACACATGTTATTGTTTTTTGTTTTCAGAAACGACAGTGTTTAATCTTATCAGAACAAGTGAAAAGTATTTTGTTTGTGTGTGTGTGTTTTATAATCAGTTGTTAGACGTAGATAACCATGATATGTGCACATTTTTCAAATTCCAGCTTTCAGGGTATTAGTGTAGAGAATGCAAAAAATATTTCTTTTGAGTGTTCTACGTGTTCTTTGCGCACGCGTCATGTGCGTCGCGTGTGAAATGCTCTCTGAAGTCGTACCGTTGAAAACCAACAGCTACGGCAATGCATTTTTCATAAACATCTAAACGGCATTAAACGTCTAAATGGCATTATGCAAGCCTGTAAGAGTTTTAAAACTTTGATCGATTTTTGAAGCCAACCGGGAATTTGTTCATCCTGCTCAAAAGACCTAGCAGGGTGGGTGGTTTTTTTTATCAATCCTTATGCCATTAATGCAGCCGCATTCTCGAGCCTCTGAATAAGCTTTGGATCCTTCTTATCCTGAGAGTCAAAACTCAGTTCTGTTCAATAACGAAATGTATTTGAGCATAACGCTGTAGGATTTTCTGGTCTATGGGTTTCCCAGAACCATTGATCTTTTTGTAAAACCGCACAGAAACCTCTAGCTATGAGATAGGATTAGGTCTACGTGCAGCTGCATCGACTTTTGTTTCTTTAATGAATCCGATAGGATTAGAAGGTCCAGGAGAGCAAAGCTTTTGATATATATTGCGAGAGGGTTGCTCGATACCCAAGCTTGGTGTGATAAACCACGCAGGACTCAAGATTACCTACTAACCAAAGCATTAAACATGAGACCTTAAATGCTTCGCCAATAGACAGGCATGGTGACTTCTGTAGGTCCTGTGCTCCATAATTCTTAAACCCTGTACGATCCTAGAGTCTGTGATGTACAAACCCCGTATCTTGTCTCTGTCTCTATGTCTCTGTCTGTTTGTCTGTCTGCCTGAATGTCTGTCTTGGTCTCTGTCTGTCTCTGTCTCTGTCTGTCTCTGTCTGTCTCTGTCTCTGTCTGTCTCTGTCTCTGTCTGTCTCTCTCCCTCTCTCTCTCTCTCTCTCTCTCTCTCTCTCTCTTTCTCCCTCTCTCTCTCTCCCCCTCTCTCTTTCTCCCTCTCCTCTCTCTCTCTCTCTCTCTCTCTCTCTCCCCCTCTCTCTTTCTCCCTCTCCCTCCCCTCTCTCTCTCTCTCTCTCTCTCTCTCTCCCTCTCTCCCCTATCTCTTTCTCCCTCTCCCTCCCTCTCCCTCCCTCTCTCTCTCTCTCTCTCTCTCTCTCTCTCCCCTCTCTCTTTCTCCCTCTCCCTCCCTAAAGGTTAAAGGTTTAACTGTGTCAATGTAATTTTGTAATTTTTGAGTTCTCCCTATATAATTCCTTAAATGCACATTGTGTTGCAATCCATACAATGTAATTCTGTATCTTATATGATTGAATTTTTATTTTTTATGTCCGTCTGTCTTTATGTGTTGTATAAAGGACAGGTTGGAAGAATAGGCTTTGCCTAAAACCTTTATCCTTTTGTAATAAAGTTCTGAGTCTGAGTCTGAGTCCCTCTTGTCTCTCTGTCTGTCTCTCTCTCTCTCTCCCTTTCTCTCTTTTTCTCTCTCTCTCTCTCTCTCTCTGTCTCTCTCTACCCCCCCCCCCCTCTCTCTTTCTCCCTCTCCCTCCCTCTCTCTCCGAAGGGGTCTGAGAACCCGAATCAAATTCGTTAATTTCTCACAAAAAGAAATTAAACCTGACACACACGACACTGCCCAGCCAATACATAGGGGGATGGCACCGTCAGTCAGTCAGTGCATAGACCAAATAGCCTGGACCGCCAACTCGTCACGTGACCCTTCGAAGTTACGACTCTCGACTTTCAGGGGCGCGTCACGTCCGGTTTGAAAGGCCAGCGATTCCAAGACAGTGAAAAGAAAGCACGCTCCAGTTATTTGTGACAATGGGAGGTGACAATGAACTGGATTTTCCAAAACTCCTAACTAAACTTAACAAAACTCATCGAAAAACATGTTCCATATGCACTTTTGCTGAGTTTATTTTAGCATTTTCAGAACTTACCTCGGCAACTTCGTCCATGTTTACAATCGACACCGGATATGACGTCCCCCTGATTTCTGAAAGGCCATGTAAGCGTAGGTTCCTAAATGCGAGAGGCGCTACCTCGTAATAAAGAGAAAGAGCGGAGAGAGAACTGGTTGGCGGTCCAGGATAAATGGTCTATGGTCAGTGGTAGGAAGAGACCCGAGAGAGTTGTCCGGCAAGCCGGGGAGAAAAAGTGGTATTGACAGAGCGGTCAAGTGCGAGAGTGAGTGACCAAGCGCCGCTTCCTTCCCCCTGTCACAACACGGCCTCGCCTCGCCCATCACTCCCGCTGCTGACCACCACTGAGTTAAAGCTGTATACCTCCGTGGTCACCACCGCACAGGCCTCGATCCTCAGCTCTGTCTGTAAAATATCTTTGGCTATATCCGTTCTGCAGTAATAATTATTTCCCAGTGATGGGACAATAAAGTAATGAAAATGAAACAAATTAAATATAAGATCAAAGTTGTGAAAGAAACAACTGAAAGTCATTAAGATTGTTTAAGATATATATAACTATACAATATAAATTATTAAACGTTCTTCTATTGCGCTTTTCACTACCAAACAGTATGTCCATGGTGCTTTACAACATACATTGGACATTTAAGATTCAACATTTCACACATAAAAACAAAGCTGACAGGCAATTATACTCAACACTGCTCATTAAGCCTAAATACACAGCACCCACATACAAAACAAAAAACTTAAAGATGTATGTATAGTGCCAAGAAAGTGGTCCGAGGAATAAACTGTTACAGGATTAGATTTCATTTCGCGTCGACAGTCGGCAAAACGTATTCGTATTGCCGAACACATTACCGTCGTTTTGGCAGAAATGCCGAACGTGTTCCCCCAGGGCGAAAAGTGAAGTCAAGGACGACCTAAAACTTCTGGAAATTGCCGATACGTTTATTGACATTTCGGAAAATTAAGTCCCACCAACCTCCCTGCTGTTGCAATTTCCGTTGCAAGAGGGAGAGCGATCTCAGAGAGTCTCTTTGGCGGCTTGTATCGCTTTGTGATCATTCCCATTTACTGAGCAGGTGTTGTCTATTTTGGTTTGCCTTTTGTGATTCATTTGGCTTGTAGAAGTCCTGATTCGTGACTGAGAAACACGCTGTCATGATGTTGCGCTTGCAGCCCGCTCAACGAAGGTTGGTTGGACATTTATACAAGGGCAATATCAATCCTTAAAAAGGGGGCTACTATTTGTTTGTATATGTATACGACAGTAATCCAAAAACAAATAGAAATAACTAAACGTTCCAACATACCTTTTTTTTTTAATTCTTTTTTCGACAGTGTTATCTGTTGGAACGAGGATTATTTTCTTTTTTTTCAAAATGGGTATTGATATCGTACAGGTACTGAACGTTAACTCCGCAAACACATTTCATTACTTCTCTTTGTTTATCAGATCCCCTCACAGAAATAAAACTGGCAGAACTGTCAAATTTCAAGTAGAAAGTTCATATCCAACGGTTGTCCTAAACCCATGACGACTGCTTTGTCTAAGTTTCGATTTGTTCCGGTACAGTTACTGAGCGTGAACTCCTCTCCCACAGAAATTAAACAGAACTGTCAAATTGTAAGTACACGGTTGTCTCACGGTAGTGACAACTGCTTTGTCAAAATTTCAATTTGTTCCGGTTTGTAGCTTTGGCTTTTAGTGCTGAGCTTTCATACTCTCGTATTGACCACTGGAGAAACACAAATGCTATGCGGCACCCACTTTTGTCCCCAGCGCTATCACTATCGCTCATTTCCATCAAACGGGGGAAACCCAGGGTGCTAATGTAACGACGTAGAGAGAGAGACAGACAGACACAATCATACATCCCACTGGGGGTTTGGGCCGGCGGTGTACTAGCCGCAGAGAGAGAGACAGACAGACACACAGACACAGACACACAGACACACAGACAGACACAAATGCAGACAAACAGATAGGTGGGCAGACAATAGACAGTGCAAAGAGAGAAGGCTCGAGACACAGAGAAAAACGGACAGACAGGGACAGCCAGACAGAGAAAGACAGACAATAGACAGTGCAAAGAGAGAAGGCTCGAGACACAGAGAAAAACGGACAAACAGGGACAGCCAGACAGAAAGAGACAGACAATAGACAGTGCAAAGAGACTGGCTCGAGACACAGAGAAAAACGGACAGACAGGGACAGCCAGACAGAAAGAGACAGACAATAGACAGTGCAAAGAGAGAAGGCTCGAGACACAGAGAAAAACGGACAAACAGGGACAGCCAGACAGAAAGAGACAGACAATAGACAGTGCAAAGAGAGAAGGCTCGAGACACAGAGAAAAACGGACAGACAGGGACAGCCAGACAGAAAGAGACAGACAGACAGACAGACAGAGAAAGACAGACAGACATGCAGACAGAGAAAGATGGACAGACAGAGAGAAAGATGGACATAGACACAGATAGAGCAAAACGGTGTATAGCTCGTGCGGCTCTAGCCAGGCAACGTTTGTTCAAGCGTCATCGATTGTGGGGGCACTTGGTGTTCCGCTCTAATAGCCATTTGTCTGTTCCCGCAAATAACTGTCATACTCCCCTGGCCGACACTGGCGGCATTTTGTGCTCGACTTGTGTCCCCCGGTGATATGTAGCCGCCACTTCACAACCACGGCTCGGCTATGCTTTAAAGGGAGAAGGTCCCAAAGCTTAAAGGGACGGACACGGGTCAACTTTATGTGCACACCCAGAGACGGTATCCATCTCCCACCCCCGTATCACCACAATGGCACGTTAAAGATCTTGGTCATTCTACCATAAGTGCAGATGGCTGATACCACCTAAACACGCATACATCAAAAGCCGTGAGGGCGTAAAAACTCGAATCGTATAAACCAATTCATGTTCAATATAGGCAATTAAGACCTGACGGACAATAAGCCCCTTAAAATTTACTTTGCTTAAAGGGTTTCAAATAGAGGTAGTTGGGAACTGGAAACGCATTGATTGATTGATTGATTGATTGATTGATTTTGTGGTTGGTTGGTTGATTGATTGATGTATTGATTTGGTGGTTGGTTGGTTGGTTGATTGATTGATTGATTTGGTGGTTGGTTGGTTGGTTGATTGATTGATGATTGATTGATTGATTTGGAGGTTGATTGATTGATTGATTGATTGATTTGTTAATTGATTGGTTGATTGATGGATGGATGGAGGGATGGATGGATTGAAGGTTGGATGGATGGAAGGATGGGTCTTTCTTTACACTGGAGTGTAGGGTGAGATAACGACGGCAGATTGTTCTCTGAGGTCAATCATCTAAGCGTGTTAGGTGTGTTTTTTTCTATTGATATTTGATTGACTGAATGCTTGTTTCAATCAATTAATCAATATGAGGCTTATATCGCGCGTATTCCGTGGGTAAGTTCTAAGCGCAGGGATTTTGGTTTTTTTTCAATTTTTATTCAAGGCGCAGGGATTTATTTATGCCGTGTGAGATGGAATTTTTTTACACAATACATCACGCATTCACACCGACCAGCAGATCGCAGCCATTTCGGCGCATATCCTACTTTTCACGGCCTATTATTCCAAGTCACACGGGTATTTTGGTGGACATTTTTATCTATGCCTATACAATTTTGCCAGGAAAGACCCTTTTGTCAATCGTGGGATCTTTAACGTGCACACCCCAATGTAGTGTACACGAAGGGACCTCGGTTTTTCGTCTCATCCGAAAGACTAGCACTTGAACCCACCACCTAGGTTAGGAAAGGGGGGAGAAAATAGCGGCCTGACCCAGGGTCGAACACGCAACCTCTCGATTCCAAGCGCAAGTGCGTTACCACTCGGCCACCCAGTTTCACTACAATGCAGACCACGTTGATATACTCCGTTCGTTCTCTGCGAACAGTTGAAAGTTCAAACGTTTGCTATCGTTGTAAGGTAGAAGCCTGTCCATTCTTTTACGTACAATGGCCATTCATATCTTTCTCTTGCTAACCCGGCGGCGGCGGCGACCACTGCGTTGAGCCAAGATAACTGCGAACTGCTGTTTCGGAAACAGCCGCTTTCAATCCCTTCCGCGTCGTGCAATCAACTGTTTATGGAAATCGATTTATCGCTGGATCAGATTTCAAATCCAATCCTGTCAATGAAATGTCGGAGAATACAGATCGATTAAAGGGGGGGGGGGGGGTAGGGGATGGGGTTGCCATCGGAGATAGGGTTGATTGGCGGAGTGGGGCTATACAAATCAGTTTCTGAAAAGTTATTAGCGCTCATTTGATTGATCGGTTTTTTTTTGTGGGGGTTTTTCTTCGACGTGCTGTTTCTTGCAAGAAGTATTTGTTTGTCATTGTGCAATTCCAACTCGAAAGAGAGAGAGAGAGAGAGAGAGAGAGAGAGAGAGAGAGAGAGAGAGAGAGAGAGAGAGAGAGAGAGAGAGGGGGGGGAGGGAGAGAGAGAGAGAGAGAGAGAGAGAGAGAGAGAGATAGGGGAGGGGGAAGGGGTGGAGAACAAGATACGATAAATGTTGTTTTCCGAAGGTAATGGAGTAAGTATACAAGAGTGGTTTTTTTACACCCAACCCTTGCCCGATGAATGACTACTCTACATTGTCAATAATGATATAGTTATACATTGAAACATTCGTATATAATGACACAAAAAAGGGCGAAGGCAATCGGACACGAGAAAAGTCCAAACGAAACATAGTGTACGCATGTGAATCATCACAATCAACGAATAGGCATCATGTGTTACAACAGGGAATAGTCTCAATTGAAATCTTCCATTGCCGCATCCTATTGCTGTTTATTCTATGCAGTTGCGCCCACCAGACAAAAGGATAGTCATAGTGCATAATTCCCCACAGTTGCACCACCAGAAAAAAAGACTGCCCTATTGCTGAATTCCCTAGAGTTGCACCACCAGACAATGGGATGGCCATATTGCTGAATTCCCTTGAGTTGCACCACCAGACAAACGGATGGCTCCACTGGTGAACTCCATGCAATTGCACCAACAGACAAAAGTGTGACATGGCGACGCAGTAGTCCCCCTTGACACAGGCTGTGACTCTGCATTGACGGAGATGTCTCCCTGATGATAAGTAATGTTTAACGCCCTCACGGTAAAACCATTAGGGGCATGTTCCCGGGTGATGTCTCCCTGCCAAAGCATGAGCTATTTATAATAGCTCGACGTTTTTGCTACGTCGGAATATACAGTACGACCGTGAGATGTGGAGTAACTGTTTGTAATTGGGTCTATAGCTGCTGTTGTCACCTTGTATGATTTTGGGAACCTTTGCGTACCCATATCATTTTTTTGTAGGGCTAATAAGTTTGCCCTTAAATGTCAATCGTCTTTGACTGGCTTTGCCTCCGAAGGTGCTTTTTGTGCTTCGGGCTCTCTGTAACAAAAGGATAGCCCTTTTTTTTAATTCCCTATCTTCAGTTGCACCACCAGACAGACGGATGGCTCCACTTGTGAATTACATTCAGTTGTACCACCCGACAAAAGGGTGACCCTTTTGCTCAATTTTCCACAGCGGTTGCACTGCCAGACAAAAAGATGACCCCACTGCTGTGTTCCCTGCAGCCAGCAGAGGCCCCAAATTACTGTCTTTTCTTCTTTATTTGGTGTTTAACGTCGTTTTCAACCGTTCAAGGTTATATCGCGACGGAGGTAAGGGGGGTGATGGGATAGAGCCACTTGTCAATTGTTTCTTGTTCACAAAAGCACTAATCAAAAATTTGCTCCAGGGGCTTGCAACGTAGTACAATAATATTACCTTACTGGGAGAATGCAAGTTTCCAGTACAAAGGACTTAACATTTCTTACATACTGCTTGACTAACATCTTTACAAACATTGACTATATTCTATACAAGAAACACTTAACAAGGGTAAAAGGAGAAACAAAATCCGTTAGTCGCCTCTTACGACATGCTGGGGAGCATCGGGTAAATTCTTTCTCGTCCCAACCAATATGGGACTCCTCCCCCTAACCCGCGGGGGGCCCAAATTACTGCCCCAGCCAGCATCATCAATGACAGCAGAAGAGCCGATATTTACACGGCCCGTGCAATGGGGATTCAATTAGGGATCGCAGAAAGCCAATTTGCCACAATGGAATAGGCGTTTTGCGGTGACCGGGCAACCGGGCCTCCCTGGCAGGACAAACAACCACTCTGTGTGTGTGTGTGCGTGTGCGTGCGTGCTTGCGTGCGTGCGTGTGTCTGTGCGCGTCCTTGTGTGCTTGCATGCGTGTGTGTGTCTGTGTGTGTGTCTGTGTCTGTCTGTCTGTCTGTCTGTCTGTCTTTCTATCTCTGGCTGTGTATGTGTGCACGTGTCTGTCTGTCTGTCCGTCCGTCTATCTGTCTGTCTGTTTCTCTGTCTGCCACTTTGTCTGTGTCCGTCTCTGTGTGATGCAACGAATGGTGCAAACAAAACAGCTTGACAGGGACAGCAATCATTTGTGTTGATCTGCACCGCCAGAGTTGTTAGGCCCAGAGCGATGACTGCACAGACACAGTACTTGTTGGCAATAAGGATCAAGGTGACTGATGCGTAGAGTCTATATTGTGATATATGTATGGCCCATCATGCACGCTGATGGATGCCTGTGTGTACATTACGCGGGGCTAATTTGTTACACATTAGTTGCCTCGCATGTTATCAGTCGTGCGAATTAGTTGTGATGGTCGAGTATGAAAGGGTGAAAACATGAATATGCTGAGAATGAAGATGTGATAATCGCACAAATACACGCATTCATACACTGCACACGCAGGCACGCACAGGTACGCAAAATTCACGTATGCGCATACACGTAGATGTACGAAGTCCCGCAGACACACGCACACAAACACACACACTGACATGCATGCACGCGGCACGTGTACACGTACACTTACTCGCGCACGCATGCATGCAAGCACGAATACAGACACGCTCACACACACGCTCGCACACAGACACACACACATACACACACACATGCACACACACACACACACACACACACACACACACACACACAGTAACAGACAACTTGCACAAGTTCTTGTGTGTGTAAGTTTGTGTGTATGTGTCTGTTCGTGTGTGTGCGTGTGTGTGTGTGTGTGGGGGGGGGTTGGCAGATCGTTTATCAGTGTGCAGGCCATGTAGATAGCAAATAACTCTGCAGAGAATATGCTGATCCCCTTGTTTAGCTTGTATTTTCGTGTTATATCAAGTCCAGGAATCGACAAGGCACACCCAACCTCCCCTGACTGCAGGATCGAACCATCTGTAAAAACCTGTAGGTGGCTTTTAAATCGTTGATCGATCTTTTCTTTTGCAACTGTGGATAGCAGCAATGGGTCATCTGCCTTTTTGATGCCGTCTCCATAGTCCATGATCAGATTTGGGGCTTCAAGCAGCCATGGAGGGTAAGGAAGAGTACCCCCTGTAACCAGCTTTTCCTTGGACAGACCACTCTGTTCCCATATGCCCTTCACATGGTTGTATATTGGGAGCACTGTTTGGTATGTATGAGTCTTGGATTCAAGAGCTTTGTATTGCATGTGGTCGGTATCTCCCATGTCTGGGGTAAATACTTCCACTGCCGTGTTTGGGACACAGTGTAATCTGACAGCCAGTTGTGCACATCTGAGGTGGCATTCCTCTTTCAGTGGCAGCCATCCCACTTCCTGGTAAAGTAGAGTGGAGACTGCCGATCTGGGGACCTCCAACGCCACTTTGAGAGCGGCTCTCTCTACTCTTTCAAGCTTTACCCACTGACTGTCAGGAGCTGCAAAGAAAGCCTCTTGGCCGTAGCTGAGGCGCGACCGAACAAGGGCACGGACAAGATGGATCAATGGTTTTCCGGCTGCCCACGACTCTCTGCTCAGAACCTTTATCAGGTTTAGAGAGCGTTGAGCTTTTCTCACAAGTGAGTCTATGTGTGGGCCCAAACTGAGAGAGCTTGTGAGTGTCACTCCCAAGAACTTGGTTTTATGTGGAAGTAGCTTTGGAAGTAACAGACAGGTTTTTAAAGCGGTCCTGGAGTTATAACGTTATGGGGACAAAACATTAAAAAAAGAACACGTTTACAGATTTGGAAGTAACACTGTTTTCTCGAGTACCTATTGATTGTTTGCTACTGACAGTAGAAAAGACACGTTCTTATTTCTGATTGCAAGTTTGTTTTGAAGACACCACCATAAGCCGTAGACTTCTTGTTGTTTTCACTTTACGGCAATGCTTCTGACAGTAGAAAAGACACGTTCTTATTTCTGATTGGAAGTTTGTTTTGAAGACACCACCATAAGCCGTAGGCTTCTTGTTGTTTTCACTTTATGGCAATGTCAATTTCATGAACATGAAAACCAAGAAAAAAACATTGTTCAAACCAAAAGACATGAAATGCGAACACTAAAAAAAATAATAAATAATAATACGAGAATTTATAACGCGCACATATCTCACCACAAGGCGACTGAAGACGCACTCATAAAAAGAATAACAACTTTCAAACAACACAGCATGATCCTTTGACGTACATTTTAGAAAGAGAAGTCGTATTACGGCCAGAGGAAGCACCCCCAAGAGCGGAAAATATCGCTTTAAAAAAAAAGTAGAAAGTGTCTGCTGTTTTCTTTTATATCGAAATATCGATCCACTCAGCCGAGAGGGGGGGATTGTGTTGGACGTGGGTTATGAATTTTCAATCCTCGGCAGGAAATGATATTGTGTGGACACCAATACAGGGGAGGGGGGGAGGTGGAGGAGGTGGGGTCACTCAGCCTGGTGTTATGACAGTTCTTCAAAGGAGGGGAATGGAGGGGAGGAGTGGTATTTGGGGTTGGGGTAGGGATGGTTGGTGTTGGATGTGGGGGTCTCTCAGCCTTCCGGTTTGAAAGTTCTTCAAAAGAGAGGAAGGGATGAGGAGGGTGGAGTTTTGCGATGGGGGGAGGGGGTTGGGGTGAGATGGAGGGAGAGGGGGTTTTAAGACTGTCGTTGTGACAGTTCTTCACATGAGAATCTGATGCTCCTTCTCCATATATCCCTGGTTGTGTCTGTGCATCAGCTGCCAGACTTTGATGTGTGTCTACCTTGATCAGCACTCTCCAGATGGCAAGGGGATCTTCACTGCATCATTCTCTGTTAGCTTCACTGTCTCTGCAAGATTTAATGCTTGCCCTTAACATGGATTTTGTCCGCTCGAAGAAGATCTTTTTTGAACCAAACACGAATCAATCATTACGAAATGTTCCGGAGTGATCAAGACGAGAGTTCTTAGTTACAAACAGAATTGGTTATTCTTCAGATTTTCAGAATTATAGTCTTTTTATACCAAACCCACGGAGCACAAGTCGTGTAGTTAATAACCAGCGAGTTTTATCGAGTACGTTTATCCCGTTTTCTCTGCATTCTTTAAATCGAAACAAAATGGAATTATTTGTTTTCAACGTGTGCAGCTTTGGAGTGACGCAATGCGCTGTTCTCTCTCTCTCTCTCTCTCTCTCTCTCTCTCTCTCTCTCTCTCTCTCTCTCTCTCTCTCTCTCTCTCTTTTTTTTTCTCTCTCTCTCTCTCTCTCTCTCTCTCTCTCTCTCTCTCTCTCTCTCTCTCTCTCTCTCTCTCTCTCTCTCTCTCTTTCTCTCTCTCTCTCTCTCTCTGGATTACCTTTTTGAGAAAGAAAACTTTTTTTCGTACTCAGTTTGGTTTTAGTCTTCACTATTGATGCCCTGAGATTGATGCTAGAAGTTCGGGGGGGGGGGGAGAGAGAGAAAGGGAGGAATGCAATTTTGCTCGAAGTTAGTAGGGACTGGGGTTTGTTTTTACCCCGTAGACACAGATCGAGTTCCTTCTTTGTTTGACTCAAGAAAGATTGCGCACCACGTGCACTTGGCAAACTTTAGCTTCTTCTTCTTCTTCTTGGCGTTCGCAGAGGTTACACGATCAGTCCAGCACTGGTGATAAATGTTGTCGTTTTCTCCAACTCCTGTCGACTGCCATATAGTTTGGTCTGCAAGGGAGTTGGTGACGGCCACACTTCTTTTCGTTCCTCATCTAGTAAGGGACATCGCTGTAAGATGTGTTCCGCTGTTTGGTTTTCTTGACCGCAGGCACAGGTTGGTGATGGCGCCAGCTTGAACTTTTGGTTCATGTGAGCATTGAGCCTGTTGTGGCCAGTACGCAGCCTGATGAGGTTGACTTGCAAAATTTAGCTGAATATACTTACGTGGTTTACAAAAAATCTACCCAGGCTGTACAGTTTTGAAAGTGCAGCGTTATGTTTCAGATGTAAGCCCATGAGAACGGCTATGTTATTGTAAGCATGACTGATTGAACGGCGTTACGTTGTAAACTTTTTCGTAAAAAATTCACCGAATTGGAGAATAGGAAAGGCCAGATACTGAGATGGAAGCGAGGTTATGGGAAATGAGGGGAACGGGAAAAGGAGGTGAACGGAAAAAGGAGGTGACAGTCAATAGTTTCGGTTCTCATCTGTGTGTCAGGGTTGCATAAGTGAAGTGATGGGTCCGAGAGTCGCGATCCTTATCAAAATCATTGACCGTTTATGCAATTCGTATTTGCTGCATACATTTTTTTTCCCTCACGATTCTGGTGCATGGACTGTCCCTGCAACTCTGTCTCCGTAAAACAGCCAGTGTCAGTGTCCAAAGCATGCTGCTGATCACAATGTTTTGCACACAGACACTGAGGAATTTGGATTGGAGACTGTTGTCGTACAGGAGCACTCGCTTCCAGGTCCGGTCAATACTGACTTTCATAATGCGTTATGTTGACGGACTGAGTCTGCTGTGTCAGCTTGCATCATGATTTCGTTGATACTGTTATAACATAGTAGTCATGATCTTAGTTAATGTATGTCTGGTTATAACTATAAAGGATGTGTATGAGATACATCCGTCGCCATACTGTGCCAACAGAGTTTCCAGCATATGGAACACGAAAGTTTGACTCTTAGTGAAAATGTTTTTACCAGAGACCCCGGTAGCCATTTTATTCCGGGCTTCTTGTCATCAGCAACTTATGATGACAAAGTTATACATTTGTAACGTGAATTCAGGAAATCTCCCCACTGTAAACTTGACGACTCCATTTCTTCAACAAAAAGCATATATGCAAAAAGAGACTAGAACTTGGAAAGTCTGCCTATTTCTCACTGAAAACTGTCGTTTCCTCACGTACGAGCGGAATGATGCAAAAACCAGGGTGGGAGGAGTGACCGTGTTTTGTGCCCAGAAACAGCAGCGCCCTCGGGGATCCAGGCCATGAAAGGTTGAAGACAATTGGTTGGAGGGAACTTCTGCGTTTTGCCGTGTTGTGTTCTGTTTTTGGAGAAGAAGAAGACACATTTAAAGCACTGGCTGCACTTAGTTTTGATGTCCAAGGATCCGTATGAACACGATTTTCTGGCACGGAAAACATGTGCACTATGTTGCATCGTCTTTCCATGCGTGATTTAACAGACGTTTTGTTGGAGGAGAGGTGGGAGGAGGAAAAAGAGGAGCAACGGCATGCAGAAATAGTAGTGGTCGTTGCAGCGTGAAAACAGAGGGGCCGATTTTTAGCTTTTTCAAACCGAAATGTTATCTATTTCCCTTGCCAAAAAATACGACCTTTTGAAAATACTAAATTCTGAGTTTAAGACTAAGTTTAGTCTGTTACTGCTTGGTATGCACGTATACAAAATTGGTTCTTTTGGCCATATGTTATTCCCCCCCCCTCCCCCATCCGTATTCCCCTCCCTCAGTCCCCTCCCCTCGTATCAGTGCAATATAATGAGAGAAAAAAAGTAGACCAACAGAAAAAAATACAGTAATATTTTCAATCTGCATATTCATTTTTTTCAGAAATTGGTTTTTATTATGCAGACTAAGTCAGTGCAAGCTCTGATTTATGATGCTATGCATTTTATTTTTCCTTTTCTTCATCTTCTTCTTCTTCTTTTCTTCATCTTCTTCTTCTTCTTCTTCTTCTTCTTCTTCTTCTTCTTCTTCTTCTTCTTCTTCTTCTTCTTCTTCTTCTTTTTAACAAAAGCATGAATAAGAAACCGTCCTCTAATAGCTAGGTTGTTAAAGTCGATGTCGCAGTTCCCTGGTATTCCTGTAGCCCAAGAAAATAGATCGTCTTTTACAAGCTGAACTTTATTACCACGGCTTTGTCCTGCTGCAATTGAGACGCGTGCGTGCGTTGTCATGGCGATGCGTGCATTGTGTTGACATTTGCAAACTGGGACATATTGATACCGCTTGTTTGTTCTTTTGTTTGTCTCTCTGTTATAAGTGTTCTCTTTCAGGGGAGGGATGGGGGAGGGAGCGGGAGGAAAGAGGGAGAGTGGTTCTCTCTATCTCTCTCTTTCACTCTATGTCTCTGTCTCTGTCTGTCTCTCTTTCTCTCTCTCTCTCTCTCTCTCTCTCTTTCTCTCTCTCTCTCTCTCTCTCTCTCTCTTTCTGTCTCTCTCTGTGTCTCTCTCTGTCTCTGTCTCTCCCTCTCTCTCTCTCTCTCTCTCTCTCTCTCTCTCTCTCTCTCTCTCTCTATTCTATTACGCCCACATAATGCCTCATATAAACTTCGCATCAACACTTTGGGATAACTGCAGTGATGTTCATTTAAAAAGACTCGATTCCCTGCATCGCCGAGCTGAAAAAACTTATTCTGCATGATTTGAATAGGTCCACGGATGATAAACTAAAGCTCTTGAATTTCCTCCCCTTGAAAGATCAGTTGACGCTAAACAAGGCTGTGTTCATGTATAAAATTCTAAATGACGACTGTCCTAAATATTTGCAATCACATTTCAAACATGCCACAAAAAGATATGGGTCCCAAAAAATCATCCCTCCTATACCTCGCATAGACCTCTACAAATCGAGTTTAGCCTTCTCGGGAGAGTTTCTCTGGAACTCCTTACCCCAACAGATAAGAAATGCAACTTCAGTGAAAATGTTTAAGAGACAGTCACGTTCACACATCATTCGTGAATGAAATGTCTTGTTCGATTGTTATTTTGTTAAACATTTTGTACTAATGTTAACGGATGTGTAGCTGATCGGAGCAACTTATTCCCAAATGAAAGGTATAACTATGTCAATGTAATTTTGTAATTTTTTTAGTTCTCCTTATGTAATTCCTTAAATGCACATTGTGTTGCATTCTGTACAATGTATTTCTGTATTTTATAGGATTGAATTTATATTTGTAATGTGCGTCTGTCTTTATGTGTTGTATAAAGGACAGGTTGGAAGAATAGGCTTTGCCTAAAACCTTTATCCTTTTGTAATAAAGTTCTGAGTGTGAGTGTGAGTGTGAGTCTCTCTCTCTCTCTCTCTCTCACACACACACACACACACACACACCACACACACACACACACAAGCACGCGCGCACAAAAAACACACACTCTCTCTCACTATCACTCACTCACTCAGTCTGTGACTCACACACTCTCTGTCTCTCTCTCTCTCTCTGTCTCTCTCTCTGTCTATCTCTGTCTCTCTCTCTCTCTCTCTCTCTGTCTCTCTCTCTCTCTGTCCGTCTCTCTCTCTCTCTCTCTGTCTCTCTCTCTCTGTCCGTCTCTCTGTCTGTCTCTCTCTCTCTCTCTCTCTCTCTCTCTCTCTCTCTCTCTCTCTCTCTCTCTCTCTCTCTCTCCTCTGTCAAGGTGACGAGTGGAGTGAATAATTAAAGGGGTAAAAGTGCGACAGTTTCAAGCTCCACCAATCTGTGTCTCCCGACTCTCTGGACAGGCTCATCCTTTTCAACCCCGAGAAAGCTTTTTATGGTCCAGGCGGCTGGGGGGCTGGACGGGAGGATGGGTGGGTCCTTGCTGCAGCTGGTTCTAAAGCAGTGGTGTGAAATACATTATTAGCTTCTGAGATTTCGTGACGTCAAAGAGTGTATGCTGTGTGTGTTTCGTCTGTCTGTTTGTTTGGTTGGTTAGTTTTTTTAATTTTATTTTGTGGTTGCTGCACAGCAAAGCTTTCTCTGACCTGACGCATGTGGTTCGTCCTATACATGTTATCTTGTGTTTGCGTTGTTATGCATTTTGTTCCCGTGTGTTGAACTGCACTTTGCCAAGCAATTTACTTACCAACATTAAATTGTACAACCGTATGCGATCTGATCTGATCTGATCTGACCTTATCTTAACTTACCTTACCTTATTTTGTCTTGTCTTGTCTTGTCTTGTCTGATATGATCTTGTTTAATCTTGTCTTGTCATTTTGTCTTGTCTTGTCCTGTCTAATCTCATCTTATTCGTGCATCCGTATTGTGAGGTAGTCAAATGCAATTTATGGACCACAAAATGTTTTTGCTAGTCGTCTGTGCGATGGTCATCTGTACTGCTGGCTACCCTAGACGTGTATCTTTCCTCATAAAAATGTAGTCTTACCTGTGTATAACGACCACTAAAGAAACCGACCAAAAGTGATCGATCTAGATAGGTTATCGCTGGATGGAAAGGTGAATCATATAGGAGAAAAACTCGCCAAAGAACCTTTGAGATGGGTAATAGACATCTAGTCATTGAGAGATGGTCGTTATTGATAGATGGTCCTTATTGAGAGATGGTCGTTATTGAGAGATGGTCGTTATTGAGAGATGGTCGTTATTGAGAGATGGTCCTTATTGAGAGATGGTCGTTATTGAGAGATGGTCGTTATTGAGAGATGGTCATTATTGAGAGATGGTCGTCATTGAGAGATGGTCGTTATTGAGAGATGTTCGTTATTGAGAAATGGTCCTTATTGAGAGATGGTCCTTATTGAGAGATGGTCCTTATTGAGAGATGGTCCTTATTGAGAGATGGTCATTGAGAGATGGTCGTTATTGAGAGATGGTCCTTATTGAGAGATGGTCGTTATTGAGAGGGGATCGATAGGACAGAATCGTCTGTAGTGTCTAAATTGACTTTACAAGTCTCTGTCTGTGCGGATTTGCACGACTGGCAGAGCTACCACGTGACTGGTACTGACGCCTCCATCCCTTCATGTGCTTGAACAGATGTGCACTTTAAAACTCTCTGCTGTCGTGTTGTAGTCGAGTAAGCATGACAAAGGAGAGGGTTTGAAGTTTTGCAGGGAACTGAACGGAAAGAATTTATCAAATTAGCCAGCCAGAATTAAAAATTATCACACTCAGAGACAGAGTCAGAGCGACGGGGGTTTCTTTTTACATTTAGTCAAGTTTTGACTAAATGTTTTAACGTAGAGGGGGGAATCGAGACGAGGGTCGTGGTGTATGTGCGTGTGTGTGTGTGTGTGTGTGTGTGTGTGTGTGTGTGTGTGTGTGTGTGTGTGTGTGCGTGCGTGCGTGTAGAGCGATTCAGACCAAACTACTGGACCGATCTTTATGAAATTTGACATGAGAGTTCCTGGGTATGATATCCCCAGACGTTTTTTTCATTTTTTTGATAAATGTCTTTGATGACGTCATATCCGGCTTTTCGTGAAAGTTGAGGCGGCACTGTCACGCCCTCATTTTTTAACCAAATTGGTTGAAATTTTGGTCAAGTAATGTTCGACGAAGCCCGGACTTCGGTATTGCATTTCAGCTTGGTGGCTTAAAATTTAATTAATGACTTTGGTCATTAAAAATCTGAAAATTGTAAAAAAAAACAATTTTTTATAAAACTATCCAAATTTACGTTTATCTTATTCTTCATCATTTTCGGATTCCAAAAACATATAAATATGTTATATTTGGATTAAAAACAAGCTCTGAAAATTAAAAATATAAAAATTATTATCAAAATTAAATTTTCGAAATCAATTTAAAAACACTTTCATCTTATTCCTTGTCGGTTCCTGATTCCAAAAACATATAGATATGATATGTTTGGATTAAAAACACGCTCAGAGAGTTAAAACGAAGAGAGGTATAGAAAAGCGTGCTATCCTTCTCAGCGCAACTACTAAACCGCTCTTCTTGTCAATTTCACTGCCTTTGCCATGAGCATGAGCGGTGGACTGACGATGCTACGAGTATACGGTCATTGCGTTCAGTTTCATTCTGTGAGTTCGACAGCTACTTGACTAAATGTTGTATTTTCGCCTCACGCGACTTGTTTTTCGTTTCAACAGGCAAAAATTGTCGTGACCCAAATTCTAACTCAGAACTGTAGTTTTCAACAATGTGTTTTTGTGTGTGTGTGTGTGTGTGTGTGTGTGTGTGTGTGTGTGTGTGTGTGTGTGTGTGTGTGTGTGTGTGTGTGTGTGTGTGTGTCTGTCTGTCTGTCTGTCTGTCTGTCTGTGTGTGCGCGAGCGTGTGTGCGTGTGTGTGTGTGTGTGTGCGCGAGCGAGCGTGTGTGCGTGCGTGTGTGCGTGCGTGCGGGCGTGCGTGCGGGCGTGCGTGCGTGCGTACGTTGACGCGTTTCTGCGTGCGCGTGTTTGTGTGTGTGAGTGCGTGTGTATAGGTGGTGGTTTTGTTCGTGGTGTGTGTGTGGGGGGGGGGGGCAAGGAAGGTAAGGATTAAAGATGGAAACGGCCTGATAGAAAGTTTATATCTGTCGTGACAGAACAACTTTATTTTGGGATATTTGTCAACTGCTGGCGCGAGTTTCTTGTTTTGGCAAATGAAACTGTGGTTGAAAAAACATGAATAGAGTTACATTCTTTCAGTGGAAGGATATTGAAAAATCGTCTTCGGTTCAGAAGGTGCAACCTGAATTCAAACTATTCCTGTCGATAAGTGCTCTAGTTGATGAAGATGTCGTTTTTGTTTGTTAGTTTGTTCTATCATTGTGTTGCTTAATTAAGATCACTGTTTGCTGTGCCTGCGTGCACTCTCGTTGTGCGTGTGGTTGAATGTGTGCCTTAATTGTGTATTCTGTTAGCTTAAACGCCCTATGGGCCTAAAGCCGAAGAATAACCTTGAAACCTTGTTTTGTCACCATTTGTTGGTCAAAGCCGGCTCATTTTAATTTAATTTTGTTAAATCTCCTTTTGTTTTACTTTCTTTTTCTTTTGTCTTTTCTTGTTTTAATTCGTTGAGGGCAAAAACAATTGTTGCGGTGCTTGGATAATGAGAGAGAAAGTTGTCTTGGGGAGGCACAGAACGGGGGACTCCCTATTGTGAAATTCATTTCCGTGGTTTGCGCTAGTCACGCAAGCCAGGAATGTCAAGCCTGACATCTGCGTTGATCAATATCTAGAGAGAGAAAAAGAACACGTAAAACGACGCTGAAGCTGAAGATTTCTTTCTTTTTTACATTTAGTCAAGTTTTGACTAAATGTTTTAACGTAGAGGGGGGAATCGAGACGAGGGTCGTGGTGTATGTGTGTCTGTGTGTCTGTGTGTCTGTGTAGAGCGATTCAGACTAAACTACTGGACCGATCTTTATGAAATTTGACATGAGAGTTCCTGGGTATGAAATCCCCAGACGTTTTTTTCATTTTTTTCGATAAATGTCTTTTATGACGTCATATCTGGCTTTTCGTGAAAGTTGAGGCGGCACTGTCACGCTCTCATTTTTCAACCAAATTGGTTGAAATTTTGGTCAAGTAATCTTCGACGAAGCCCGGACTTCGGTATTGCATTTCAGCTTGGTGGCTTAAAAATTAATTAATGACTTTGGTCATTAAAAATCTGAAAATTTAAAAAAAAAAAATTTTTTTTATAAAACGATCCAAATTTACGTTCATCTTATTCCCCATCATTTTCTGATTCCAAAAACATATACATATGTTATATTTGGATTAAAAACAAGCTCTGAAAATTAAAAATATAAAAATTATTATCAAAATTAAATTGTCCAAATCAATTTAAAAACACTTTCATCTTATTCCTTGTCGGTTCCTGATTCCAAAAACATATAGATATGATATGTTTGGATTAAAAACACGCTCAGAAAGTTAAAACGAAGAGTGGTACAGAAAAGCGTGCTATCCTTCTCAGCGCAAGTATTACCCCGCTCTTCTTGTCAATTTCACTGCCTTTGCCGTGCGCGGTGGACTGACGATGCTACGAGTATACGGTCTTGCTGCGTTGCATTGCGTTCAGTTTCATTCTGTGAGTTCGACAGCTACTTGACTAAATGTTGTATTTTCGCCTTACGCGACTTGTTCTTTAAGTTTGAATTGTATCGATTTGTTTTCATAAAAAGAAAGTATCTCAAAAGAAACAGTTATTTCAACTTTGATTGCGGATTCTTTTTGTCTGTCCCTGTCTCTGTCTCTATCTCTATCTCTCTCTCTCTCTCTCTCTCTCTCTCTCTCTCTCTCTCTCTCTCTCTCTCTTCTCTCTCACAGTCTCTCTCTCTTCTCTCTCACATTATCTCTCCCTCTCTCTCTCTTCTCTCTCTCTCTCTCTCGCTCTCTCTCTCCTTCTCTCTCTCGCTCTCTCTCTCTCTCTAATCTTCCTCTCTCTAATCTCTCTTTCTCTGTATATGTCGCTCTCGGAATCTGCCTGTCTGTCTGTCTGCCTGCCTGTCTGTCTGTCTGTCTGTCTGTCTGTCTGTCTGTCTCTCTCTCTCTCTCTCTCTCTCTCTCTCTCTCTCTCCATGGGTCCTGACAAGATTCCTGCTTACTTGGCCAAATTAGCTCTACCATATATTGTGGAGCCACTCACCTATGTGTATAATCTCTGCATAAAGCAAAATACTGTACCTAGTTTATTAAAGAGAGCAAATGTAATTCCACTCCATAAAGGTGGAAATTTATCCGACCCAAATAATTTTAGACCCATTTCCTTATTACCCATTTTATCCAAACCATTGGAAAAACATATTCACAAACATTTGCTCGCGTACATAGAAAGCAGAAACCTTTTCCATCAATTTCAATCTGGTTTTCGAACAAAGCACTCTTGTCACAGCGCCCTTACCACGCTATGCGACACCTGGTTGTCTGCAACAAACCGATCTGAAATCAGTGGTGCTGTGTTTCTTGACTTTAAAAAAGCGTTTGATCTTGTTGATCATTCTATTTTATTGAAGAAATTAGAGTTGTATATCAGAAACAGTTCAGTGTGTAACTTTTTTGCTTCCTATTTACAGAACAGATCTCAATATACTGCCCTAAACTGTAAAATATCTACTGAGGAGACTGTGAAATGCGGGATGCCTCAAGGGTCAGTGCTTGGGCCGATTTGTTCTGTCTGTATATCAATGATCTGCCACTGCACATTTCTGATAGCAATGTAAGAAGTGATTTTTTTGCTGACGATTCTTCTCTTCATTCAAGTGGAAAGTCTGTTTCAGTAATAGAGTCCTCCCTTCAAATAACTGGTGTAGTGCCAATGCTATGCTTGTCCTTCCAATAAAAACTAAAAGTATGGTAATTGCAACCAGACAAAAACACCAGATTTCTCCACTCAAACTAAATCTTACTATTTTTTTTTATTTTTTTATTTTTTTTTTTTATCAGAATGTGTATTGATTATCAGTTTTAGAACGTGTCCATAAGCAGTCTGCTTGTTAACGTTCTTAATGTTGTTACTGTATATAACATGTATACAGGAAATTAATAAAAACACGCTTAAACCAAGCTAGGCCTATGAGCGTACTTTTAAAAGCAAATGAAATTTGGCGGACGATTGTAATATAACAAGTTTGAAAAAAAGACAAAGTAATAATGGTGAATTATGGTAGACAATCATATAACGATAAAAGGAACAGAAAACACGATGCTAAACTGACAACGGTACTCACACGCACTCGCACACTCACTCGCACGCACACGCACACAATGACTTCCACATGGTAGACAATAGAATACTACCAGAACAAGAAAATGTAAACAGTATTGCACATGGTCATTTCAAACATGGATGAGATAAATGCATTCATTATTCAAAACGTTTGCTTGATAAGATAAACCTAAATAACAGGTCAAAATAATATCAATACATTATCGCTGTCTGACTTGTTTCTATTGCCATACAGAAAATCATCAGCGGTTAGCAAATCATAGTTGGACAGTGTTGACAAGGTGACTTCACGTACTTGAAGAAATATGGAGCAGTGAAAAATATAGTGCTCCGCATTTTCAACAGGATAACCACAAGTGCATGACGGATCGGGAATTAAATGTCTGTCAAAAAGATCATTATTTAGATTGCTGATCCTCAATCTAAGTCTGCAATGGATAATTTCTGATTTTGGATCAGATGTGTATCTTTTTTTTCTTTTTTCTTTTCTTATCTCATACAATGAATTAAATACAACTTATCGAGTACAACAAGCTAACTTTTTTAACGTTTTGTTCTTCGAACACTCACACAAAAATGCTTCTTATCTGTAACTGCCTATTAAAAATACTTTCCAACGGTAAAAACGAATTTGTTTTTTTTATATATATAAATTATAAATCTTACTATTGGTACGCAATCAATTGAACAAGTTCAAGAGCATCGCGTTTTAGGGGTAATTATTGATTGTGAATTCAAGTGGCAGGCACAATTACAGCATATTTGCAAGAAAATATCCAAGAACGTTTTCCTCTACGGACAGAAGGACTCTGGAAATGTTCCACCATGCTCATGTAATGCCTCACATCAGTTATGTGTCGACGCTCTGGGATGGCAGCAGTGATGTCCACTTGAAAAAGTTAGACTCTCTCTATCGTCGCTCGACTAAACTCATCGTAAAGGATAATGCCCCAACAGATATGAAATTAAAAATGCTTAACTTTCTTCCACTGGAAAAGCATCTCAAGTTAAACAAAGCCATTTTCATGCATAAATTGTATTACGGTAAAGTGCCGATTTACATTACATCATCATTTAATAAAGCTACCGACAGATATGGGTCGGTCAACTTGATCCCACCGATTCCACGAATTGACCTTTATAAGACCAGTCTTGCTTTTTCGGGTACATCAGTTTGGAATTCACTTCCATCATCCTTTGAGCACTTAAAGTCATTAAAAAGTTTTTAAAAATGTGTCAAAAAACACTTAATGTCTGAGTAGTTTAACGCGTTTTGATTTACCACACTTAGTATTACACCAAAGATATGCTGTGCATTGTATATTCTGAACATTTTTTTTTTTACTATTGCTACATGTTCGATTGCTACCAGCTTGTACTTTTAATTACTTGCATAGTATGCATTTTATTTTATGAATAACCACATATGTATGCTCTTCATGCCTCATCTTCATCATCATCATCATCATCATCATCATCATCATCATCGTCATCTTTATCATCACGTGCTGAAGTTTTCTGACCTCCTTTTGTTGGTAAACTTTTTAACTTTTTAATTTTTAATATTTCAATGTTATCATTGTGTGTCTGTGCGTCCCAAGGACAGATTGTAAGAAAAGGCGTAGCCTTAAATCTTAATCCTTGTTAAATAAAGTTCAATTCAATTCAATTCTCTCTCTCTCTCTCTCTCTCTCTCTCTCTCTCTCTCTCTCTCTCTCTCTCTCTCTCTCTCTCTCTCTCTCTCTCTCTCTCTCTCTCTCTCTCTCTCCCCTCCCGTATGTGCGCTTGTAAATGAAAACTGAATAAAACCCATAAACGTATGTTATACACATTTATTACCGCTCTAAAACACATTCCAGACTCAACGCTTGACATCGTAGATAGTAAGTGTTTTCAAAACTGTACACTTTAGCTCGATAGAGAAACGGCTTGTCTTTTCACGCAAGAATGTAAAATTAACGTCTTTTGGGCGAAAGCAAGTTTCGGATATTTAAGAGTTAAATCTGTCTAAACCGGCAGATAGCCTTTGCAAGACCTTGGACGGACGATGGGGGGAGGGGAGGTATATCAATGAGGGGCAAATGGATTATGTCCTAAAAGTTTAAAGCGACAACTAGCAAAAATGCACAGATCGAATCCAGTGTTTAAGAATTGTGTGACGTGAAGCCCCTCTGATGACAGGACATCTCCAAATGAAGGACACTTTGCATCATTCCCTTGGTCTGGTACCTCAGGCAAAGGACACGTGCAAAAGATGGACAGTTTAATATCATACTGTCCATGGTGGTCTCGTTTAAACAAGATTATATTCAATTTGAACATAATACATCAATAAAAGGCAAACGAACTGCCCCATGCAGACAGATGAAAATTAGCATGATAATCATGATGTCAGAGAGGTGGTCTCATTTCACAGTAGCCACTGACAGTAGAAGAGTTGTTGTTTTTGAGTATGTGTGTGTGTGTGTGTGTGTGTGTGTGTGTGTGTGTGTGTGTGTGTGTGTGTGTGTGTGTGTGTGTGTGTGTGTGTGTGTGTGTGTGTGTGTGTGTGTTATTTCATTTCCGAAAATCCACGGCTATGCTAAAAACAAAGCTGGTAATAGTGATTATGGCGACGAGGCGTTGTAGTAAATCCCACCGCGATTTCTTCCCCCATTCTGTGAGCCCCGTGAAACAGTATCCTCCCATTCAAAATGCCAGAGGTGCCAAATCCGCCAGTGGGAAGCCCATGGCGCGACTGTGCCCTGGCGGGAAAGGGAAGAAGAGGAAGGGACTAAGTGAATTACCGTAGTGCCCCGGTGTCAGGGCTCAGGACAGGTAATCATATTACCTCTCTCATTAGCATCTCTGCCCAGCCCCTCCCTGTCCGCGCTTGACCCGTGGAGGCCAATTTCTGACGCGTGGCGCGAGGGGTGAAATACGAGGAGTGCAGGTGCATTTGAAAAATTGAAATCCGTTTAAAGGCGTGTTCCATTTTGAGGAGTTTTTAAACGAGTTAGAGGCGACGGTTCAGTTCCAGGGTTTTTTTGTTTTGTTTAAAGGCACCACCTTTCCCGCAAAAACAGTTTTGGTCATTATCTGAGATTTTCCCAGCAGGCTAGTGGCTTTTAAGAAATTGGCTCATTAAAAAAAAGCCACTCTGAACAGGAAGCATACAGGGTAATGATTTTTGTTTTGTGTCGAAGTGGCTGCATGGTCTTTTCCCTAGTAAAAGCCTGGCCAGATACGATAGGGTAAGCCGAATCGTTTACACCGGTAGGTGTGTGCCTTTAACTGTAACGCTTGTCGGCAAGAAGTTACTGTAGACACAGCCTGTAGTGACACAAAGCATAGAATTTTGTTCGTTTTTTGTTTTTTGTTTTAATTTTCTTTAAATGTTTGCTTGCCTACTTGCTCTCTCTCTCTCTCTCTCTCTCTCTCTCTCTCTCTCTCTCTCTCTCTCTCTCTCTCTCTCTCTCTCTCTCTCTCTCTCTCTCTCGTTTTCTTTTGTTGTTTCTTTGTTTCTAATTTGTTTGCATCGCACGCATACATCAATCTTAAAAACCGGATAAGAGATCATTCCGGTGGGCAATTGTTCCAAACCGGTCAGGTTAGCTGACTTTCGTTCAAGCTTGGAGTATATTTGTCAGTTGTTCTTGATCTCGCGAGAAGGTACGTTGAACATCCAAACCTGTTTGTTTACGAAATGAATCGAATTTTACCGTCAAATTATAGCCTTTCACCACGACGTTGCTGGCTTCAGTTTCGACACAATGCCATCGTTCTTTGTGTCTGCAAATCTTGGTACCTTGCAACAGCTTTCTTGACGGAACAATAACGTGTCAAATCCTCTTCAGATAACAACCTTGCGACAGCTTTCTTAAACAATAACGTGCCATCCCCCTTCTGATGACAAGACCACAAAAGCGTACAGGGAAACAATAATTTACAGTATTTCCTTTGAGAAATCTTTTCTAGTATAGTCTAGGCCTTTAAGGAGTAAGTATGGATTCCTCATTATCTCCATAGTGGGACACACCTGCCATGACACACCGGAACACGCCCTGTTTTTGCCAACATAATGTGACTCCGTTTCAAGGTTTTCCTCTTGGTGCTGCTCCCTAGCGCTTGGATTCTCAATCTGTAAACGCATAGACTGCGCATCGACATTTCTAATATATTATCTGACTGATAATGCTCCTTAGTGTTTATCAATATGACAAGCAGCACACGGTGAAACAAGAAACGGCGAACCAGGAAATGACTAGTTTACAGTAAACATGCCGAACGAACTGTCTATACGAAAGGGACTGCCATGCATGCTATGCAGTTATACGACTCGAACAGAGAAATATGACGACTGGATAAAAATAGGAAAGAGGCTGATATGCTCTAACATAAAATTGCAGACAATCCCGAGTCGAAATAAAAGTATATAGCATTTAATATGACGACTGGATAAGCATAGGAAAGAGACTGATATGCTCTAACATAAAATTGCAGACAATCCCGAGTCGAAATAAAAGTATATAGCATTTAATATGACGACTGGATAAGCATAGGAAAGAGACTGATATGCTCTAACATAAAATTGCAGACAATCCCGAGTCGAAATAAAAGTATATAGCATGTAATATGACGACTGGATAAGCATAGGAAAGAGACTGATATGCTCTAACATAAAATTGCAGACAATCCCGAGTCGAAATAAAAGTATATAGCATTTAATATGACGACTGGATAAGCATAGGAAAGAGACTGATATGCTCTGACATAAAATTGCAGACAATCCCGAGTCAAAAATAAAAGTATATAGCATTTAATATGACGAACGGATTAGTATAGGACAGGGACTACTAGTTTCAGGAAGGTCAGAGTCGAAAAGAAACATATGCCGTATGGATCAGAATAGCAAACGGACTAATAACCTATACTTGATAGAGATGTAAGCTACACTCTCCGAGCCAGAAAGAAGAATAGCAAACGGACTAATACTACACTACACCGAATTGATTGGCATCGGCAAGGGACTGATAATACTATACTATTGAGTTGCATGCTAGACTCTCCGAGTCGAAAAGAAACATACCGAATGGATTAGCATAGGAATGGGACTACCATACCATATACTATTATAGCCAGTTGCAGGCATTGCCCGTGGGATCAGGGGTGGAACTCGCGTCGTTGAATTAGCTCGACGTTGACCGATCTCTCCATGGCCTGAAAAAGTCCTTGCCTGTAAAACGAGAGAGACCTCTTGGGCCAGATCAGAGCTGGTAATTGCCATAGAGCAGACTGCCTGGGCCGCTTTTAATGTGATTGTGGCACTACTGTGCGAGTGGGAAGTCATTTTCCGAGCTGCCCGTTGTGTTGGAGAGGAGCTTATTGTGAGATGATGTATAGATCGCACGCTGTCAACTTTCCACACTGTGTGTCAGTGTTTGTCCGGGGTTTTTGGGGGGTGGGGGTGGGTAGAGGGGAAGTTTGTGTGTGTGTGTGTGTGTGTGTGTGTTTGTGTGTGTGTGTGTGTGTCTGGTGTGTGTATGTGTGTGTGTTTGGTAGTGTGGGTGTGCGAGCGTGTATAATTATGTTGTATGTGCGCGCACACACCCACACACACGCACACACACACACATACACACATACACACACACACACACATACACACACACACACACACACACATACACACACACAAATACACACATACACACACACACACACACACACACACACACACACACACACACACACACACACACGCACATCGGGATTATTCAGAGACTTCGTGAGTTGTAAATCTCTCATTCTAGTGCAATGGCCTTGGCCGCATTGAGTTGTCAGGCCGCGGTGCAATGACCACCAGTCCTGCCCCTGGTCATTGTCTTCAAATACTGCAGCACTGTGTAGTGTCATTGTCGTGCGGCAAATTAAAAGCGTATTTCGACGTGTTCCTTTCAGAAATGTTTTCTGGTACGTCAAACGTTTCGAAGTGTTAACAGATGATATTCACTATACCTTTATTAAGACAATCTTTGCCTTTGACAACTCAAACAGTCCATAGACATTAATTAGATGTGCTGCTCTGTAGTGCATGGAGCGTCGATTCGCAGTGTTGAAAGCTGTTGAAATTTCTTAGTGAAAAATGCGTTCTTTAATTCATGGCTTTACTTTGTGTCGTTATTTTGCTCGTTGTTCTTGTTTATGTTGTTTATGTTGTTGTTGTTGTTGTTGTTGTTGTTGTTGTTGTTGTTGTTGTTGTTGTTGTTGTTTGTTTTTTGTTGTTGGTGGTGGTGATGGTGGTGTCGCTGTTGCTGTTGCTATCGTCGTCGTTGTTGTTGTGGTTGTTGTTGCTGATGTTGTTGTTGTTGTTGTACTGTGTTGTTGTTGTTGTTTGTTTATTGTTTGTGGTGGTGGTGATGGTGGTGTCGCAGTTGCTATCGTCGTCGTTGTTGTTGTTGTAGTTGTTGTTGCTGATGCTGATGTTGTTGTTGTTGTTGTTGTTGTTGTTAGCGTTGTTAGCATTGTTGTTGTTGGCGTTGTTCTTAGCGTTTTTACTGCTGCTGCTGCTTTTGCTATAATCGTTTTTATCATCACCTTAGTTTCCTTGCTTGTGTAAGAAAATTACGCCGCACGAATGCTGACGGGCTGTGTTTTGTGTGTGTTTCAGTATTGCTTCACGGTGACCTACAAGAGCGAGGGACAGCGACAGTATGACCTGCGCAGCGACTCGGAGGCAGAATGCAACGCCTGGATCGACGCCGTCAAGCGAGCCAGGTAACTCGTCACTAGATCATGTTCGGAAATAACTCTGTCGTGGGAATTATATCGACTTTGAAAAGGCTGTCCTGAATCCGAAGCTGAATTTGCGAAGACATAACGAAGTCTTTTTACACACACAGTATCAGTGCCAAAACAATCTTTGTGAAGTAAACTTTGCCCGATTAAGTTTGATATTTAAAGATTAATGATCCCGCTGAGCCCGAAGTTGACTTCACGGACATTTCACGAAGTCTTTCGACTGTAAATCCAGTATCAAAGCTGCGTGCAGCGAACTTTGTGACGCCTGAAACTAATTGTGCTAAGTCGACTTCACGAAGCTGACCCCCTCCACACATTAATTTTCTAGTACGTGTTATCAGCTTTTGGTGCGTATAAGACGCAGGGACGCACACTTTTGGGAGCCCTGATAGAGAATAAAAAAAAATTTAAAAAAATTCCATCTCACACGGCATTAAGTCTCAGGAAACATGAATACACGCATGCAGGAAAAAAAAATATGGGTAGCGCCGTATGTATGGCAGCTCGCTTTCCCCGGGGAGAAAGCAGCCCGAATTTCCATGAGGGTAACCTCACTGGACTGTAAATCTTATCCAATCCAATCCAATCCAATCCAATAGATTAGTGGCATGTGAGGACGTTAAACCCCAATTTATTAGGTTCAGGACCCATCGTGAGAGCGCAAAACACGTCGTCTCTCGAGACTGACGGATGCCAACTACTCTTTCAAAAATATGCACAACGGAGTTCATTACTCACTACCGCCGTGATCGCTTTTCTCCGCCGATCAATGTCCACTATCTGTTTCCAAAGGGCCCATTCCTCGAATTCGTCTATTCATTGTACAACTGTCGTAATGGGTGTAGATTGCAAAGCAGTGCAATTTTACGCGTTACACGTACAGCATAGTACATGTAATCATACAAAGCCGTGCAAGGCACTCCTGCGTAAGGTAATGCACTACGTTGCAGACAATACAGTACAATAGAACGCGATGTAATTCAGTGCAATGCAATACAATGCAATGCAATGCGGTGCTATGTCATGCAATGCAACAGAGTATAAAACATGACAATCTCTCTCCTATTTTACATACTTATACGAGGGCTCTCGTATGTGTGCGTCCTGTCTGTCTGTCTGTCTGTCTGTGCCCGCGCGCAGGTGTGGTGAGTATCACACCAAATGAGTGTTTCAATTACAGATCTTTGACTTATCATTCTGTTAGTTGTAACTGCCAAAGCGACGGACGTTTCTTCTGAGAAAAATCCGAAAGCAAAGACGATTACTCGATGGAAGTTTTAAACTTGATTAACATTAACAGCAGACAAAACATTCGCAATCCACATGCCGGTGGGGTTTTTTTTTCCTAAGCACCTTAACGAACTTGTCGGGGAACATTTGTAACGACGGTGTTTTATTGTCTTCTTTTCCGGACGGTTGTGTTGGAAACAAAGGTCGATATCGACCTTTAAACCAGTATGCGCAACGGCTTTTTGTACATTCTAAACGCTATTGATTCTAAGAGCAAGTACGCTAGCACTGCCACACAACTCAATTCACCGTGACCGACATTTTCACCGTTTTATTATATTACCCGGAAAGCTGGAAAACAGTAGGGGATTTTTCGGTAAACAATGAAAATGCGAGCAACACTTCACAAAAATCTCATTACACTCCACAAGAAAAGTTTTTGAATAGCAGTTTGATTTATTTCTTTTCCCGAGCCTTTGGTAAATACGAAATTCTTCGAAAACAATAGGAACTATGGAAAACGTTTGAGGGAAATGTGTTTACGGATCTCGAAGGGAGCAGTTTAATGATGCTCTTGATGTAGAAAGGAGAATTAGGAAACTACTTTATGTCAATTAATTCACGCATGATAATTAGTACAGAACTACGCAACATGGGCATGATAATGAGTGAACAGTTGTTGTTGTTGTGTTTTTTGTGTTGTTGTTGTTGTTGTTGTTGTTGTCGCCGCTGCTGCTGCTGTTGTTGGTGGTGGTGGTGTCAGTTGGTGGTTTTGTTGTTGTTGTTGTTCTTGTTCTTGTTCTTGTTGTTGCTGTTGTGGTGGTTTTTTTTAACAAACTAAAGAGATCCGTAGACACAATCTTTGACTACCTCTATTCAGTGAACAAGAAGTTTGTTGTTGTTGTTGCTTCTTTCTTTGTTGGAACTTTTATTGGAAAATCCATACCAAGAAGCCAGATTTCTTCTTTTGTGATTGAAAACAATCATTCCTGGAAGGAATGTTCTTCACAACTCGAAGTTTGGTAGCAGTAGATCGTTAAAGAGATAACTCACATTCACGTGAACAATGCATTTGTGTGCGATCGCCACGGAGAAGAACAATACATCGGCCTATAACAGTACAGTTAGGAAGTAGACAGATAGACAGAAAATGAAGCCAGACATAATTACAAAAATAAACTTCAAGATCTGTTTCTCGCTCCCTCTACTTTGTTAAATATCTGCGCATGCACAAGAGTACATGTGTTACGGACCAAACACACAGCCCATCAAGATCAAGGTTAATTAAAATTCATGATTCAGCAAATCAAATGAATGAATACTGCAAGTCATCGCGTTAACTTCATAACAACAAAGCTCACAGTAGCGAAGTCTGCAGGTGACGAGGGTGTCTGAAATAATCGTTAGTTGTAAAAAAAAAATGAGCTTACAAGCTGTTGTCGGACACAATCTGATATCATCCACAGTTTGGTGGACGTGTTGGAGTCTCCCAAACCTCCCCCCCCCCCCCCCCCCACCCCCTCGCATCTGTAAGAGCCGGATAACATGTGAATTAAGCGTTAGTTGTGCACTCGTGATAAATTAACACCTTTATGACTCATCCTTAATAGAGTGTAACGATATGTTTGTCGTTATTTGAGTGTGTGTTTCATTTTGTATTACTGTATCTCCGGCCATTGGCAGCACAGCCGATCCATTTACTGCATATTGCTCGGCTGTCATTAAAGCCTCGCTACGTTTCCCGTAAGCCATCATTTTCTGGTCACACACACTGTCAGGCTTGTACACACGATACAAACACCCTTTCGTTTGAACACTTACCGCTAGAGAACATCCTATGTGCCCTCCATAAAGAGCGAGCATTTTACAAAGAATTTATTTTTGCGTGGCCAGCCGGATTTACTATAAAACAAATCGGAAGCCTCGTTTTAAAAATTACACAACACCATGAAAAATCATTATCGACGATCACGAATCTGCTTATATCAATAATACATTACAAAAAGCTCTAAATATGTAAAATAAAAATAAAAATAAAAAAATAAAAATAAAAAATCGGTTTCCTTGCCAGACAAGGAAACTCAAGGCATCCTGTCAGGGAGAGAATGAGCCGAACTCATTTTGACCTGAGTTCAGGATGATATGTAACTATCTTATGATCGTGACGAAATGTTATGTAAGACCGACTCAAACACTGCCTTGAATCTGGCACGTGTACTCGCGAGAGCTGGAGACGGTGATACTGTCAGTGACACTTTCAGTGATAGGTTTGCCTCCCAGAGCAAGGGAGACGAACGAGTGATTATAGAGTTGCCATTTTCTGGCCTGTTCCGTTACTCCCCTTGGTTTAAGCTCCCTCGATTCTGTTGCGTTACCGCGGAGTTCGTTGACAGCCATTTTGTTGTGTTTTTAATGGTCCTGTAACTGAGAAATAGGTAGATCACGGTTGGGAAGGGAGGGAGGAGGGGTAGTGAAGGTGTCATAGCAGGGTTCTTGAAAGCGGTGAAGTTTCTCCCGAACCGCCCCCACCCCCCACAGTGGTGGAGTCATGGCTGAAGCTGAGAAACTTGAGTAACCGACGAATCTCTAAATTGGTCTAATTGTCAGTAAAACGATACTGGTCTTAGCTGCTTGACCAATTCCTTAGCTTACAGCACAGAGAGAATGGATAGGTATGTAATCATCAAGTAAACATCCACTAATTCCACGTATACATGGTAGCTCAGCTTTACGTTCCAAGCCGGGAACATCCACTGATTTTTGTATTGCCTCGCGTAGAACCGTCAGTACGAACCGTATAACTGAAACATTGCCGGCGAAGCCGTTTTGGGACTTACATTCTTTGCTTTTTTTTTTGTTTTTGTATAAGCGTCAGAGATACGGTCCTTCCTACCCATGCTTTTTTGTGTCAGGCAAACTGATTTCTGTCTCTCTGGTATAACACGGCCACAAGGATACTCGGGTTGTAACTATGTCAACGCGTGATTGAGGGCTGACACCTGCCCTTAACCCTACCCATAAAAGCAATTGATATAAAACATTCCCCGCATACATACCTTTTCAGCTCTCTATCTGTGTTTGCGTCGTAGGTGTTGGAACCGAAGGGGAGCTTGAACAGAAACACCTGAGCAGTGCAAGTCGTGGACACTGTATTTACTGAATGAGCGTTTTAGTCCTAAAGCTACAACAGTGTGCTGGAAAAGATCATGAACATTGTATTCACTGTATGTGTGTTGGTATTGTTACAGTTACAGCAAGGTGTTGGAACAGAAGGAGGAGCTGGAACAGAAACACCTGGACTCTGTATTCACTGTACCTATGTGTGTGTTGTGTTACAGCTACAGCAAGGTGTTGGAACAGAAGGAGGAGCTGGAACAAAAACACCTGCACCTGCTGCAGATCCTGGACAGCGAGCGCCAGGCCAAGTGGCACTATGTCCAGCAGACAGAGGAGCTGGCCGCGGAGGTCAAGAAACTCAAAGAAGAGGTCAGTCTGGGCACGAGGACGAGGAAGATGGTTCTGTCGATTTGTTTTTCTGTCTGTTTCTCTCTGTGGCCGGGTAGGGTGGTGTTTATGTGTGTGTGTGTGTGTGTGTGTGTGTGTGTGTGTGTGTGTGTGTGTGTGTGTGTGTGTGTGTGTATATGTGTGTATGTGTGTGTGTGTGTGTGTGTGTGTGTTAAGGAAGTGTTGTTTATTAACAACTGACAATCATTTTAAATATGTTTACTATCAAGGTTAAATGCAAAACGTTTCGTGTTCGGGTCTTTTGCTCCTGCAAATTGACACAGGTCATGATACTAAGGCAGTGATTGTTAATACATGTTTAAACCTTACATGTACAGATGTCCTTTTCGTGTCCAACAGCTTCAGCAGTTCAAGAAAGAAATTGCTTCCAACACCAAGGTAGAAGAGGAGACAGACGAACTCAAGAAAATCAAAAAGGTGAGGAAGGTTTCCGCACTGTCTACTTACTTTTTATTGTAGAAATAGTCAGCACTATTGTGGGTGTAACACTTTTTAGACTTGAGTATGATCGCATGATAAACTAACATCTATTGATAATAGAATCCATATTTGGAATGTCTTGTTTTTTCGTCTGCTTCTTCTGGAGCAAAATGTTTGCTCTTCTGGTGCAACAGCCGAGATGATGAACTGCAGTAGCGATATTTGCTTGTTGCTTCATTATTTTATTTCTCTTCTGTCAAAGATTGTAACAAACTGAATGATACAGTTGAATTCATTTTCCAAAAATGGATGATTTTATGCATCGGGGTTTTTTTTTTTTACAAAACAGGCGCAAAGCTTTTTCCAAAGCTGGGGAAGCGGAACATTCCTCAAGTTAAAATTCTACTTAACAAGTCCCTTTCTTTTCCCACGCAATAGGTGCAGAGTTTCTTCCGAGGCTGGTTATGCCGGCGGCGGTGGAAGCAGATCGTGGAGCTGTACATCCGGTCGCCCCACGCGGAGAGCATGCGCAAGCGGAACTCCATCGTGTTCTCCATGGTGGAGTGTGAGGAGGAGTACAACCGCCAGCTCTCCTGCCTCGTCACCTGCTTCCTCAGACCGTTACGCATGGCCGCCAGCTCCAAGAAACCGCCGGTCACGCATGAAGACGTCAACTCCATATTTCTCAACAGGTCTGTTGTGTAGTTTTGTGATTGATATTTTCATTTTGAAAGGAGCTTAACTTGCCTAAAACTGTTTGAAATGGCCTCAAGAGTTACAATTTAATAACCAGCCCAGAGCAATGATTAAGGAATTTGTTGGTAAGAAATGTGAGACTATTTAACTCCCGTGGTAGCAAGAAGAAGCCACCTTGTAAATGTGGATTGAAAATTAAGACCAAAGTCCGTACATAGCGTGTGCCTCTTTTGATTATCCTGTCAATTTGATGTTTCAATTTCTGTGTTGTGCATTTTGGGGATGAGTTTTGGTTGTGTGTGTTTCAGCGAAACGTTGCTGTTCTTGCACCAGATCTTTCTGAAGGGTCTCACAGCTCGCCTGGAGAACTGGCCTACTCTGGTGCTCGGTAAGCCCATATATTTCTTGTTTAAGGAGTAATCGTTAAGAGGAAACATTGTCATTAGCATGCCAAGGCTAATGAAAGACCTAATCTGACAAGGACATAAGACAGAAGAGTTATAGCATCTTCATCCATCATCCATCGGTGTCATCAAACTTTTGACACCACTTTCTTGCCTCACCTATCCTATGCACCAGGTGGGTACTGATGTTGCTCCTTTTAATTGTCTTTAGCAAATTTGCGGCAATGGTCATTGAATATCCGGCGATTTTGGGAACTTTGTGGTCGTTTTGTTATCGTCTCCTATTCCCCACCCTAAAAAACGTTAAAAACACGGTTTGGGCGATTTGAAATACTCTTTGTAGTCAAATGCCTTTCCTGTCTTTATAAACGAACTTGTACGCTGGTATTTTGTTGTGGAAAATATTTAGCATGAGTCTTGTAATTTAGTTGTTCCAGGCGTCTGCAAGCCCCCAGAGGGCCGATATTTGTTGAAACAAGATATTGTACGTATTCAAGTAAATTACGATACAGAAGTAATGAGAATGAAAAGAAGGGACACGAACTTAATTAATGACTATAATAATGACTATTATAATGACCGAGATTACATGAATAAACCCATTGCAGGCGACCTGTTCGACATGCTGCTCCCCATGCTGAGCATCTACCAGGAGTATGTGCGCAACCATCACTACAGCCTCCAGGTGCTGGCCGAGTACAAGCAGAAGCACGAGTTCAACGCGCTCCTCAAGCGCTACGAGGAGAAGCCTGCCTGCGAGGGTCGCTCCTTGGAAACTTTCCTCACCTATCCTATGCACCAGGTGGGTACTCCGGGCCTTGCCTGGCTTGCCTTGACAATTATACCTTGCTTGCTAACTGGCTGGTTAGCTAGCTGGCTGGTTGGATGGCTAGCAGGCTGGCTGAATCGCTTGGGTGTTAACGCATGGCCATGTATGAGTGGTGGTATTGGAAGTAAAGGTGGACTTTTTGCGTGCATGTGGGTGGCTTTTTCCAGGTCGTGGTATTTCTATCGCAGGCTTCTTCCTCTCTGCTCAATTTTTTTTTCTTCTGTCGTACATTCAATGAAGTCATGAACTGAATGGTGACCTGCTCTTGTGGCGCAGTTAACTTACCAGACAAGCAAATTATGACAGGAATTGTTGTCTTTAGTGTCTGTCTCAGTAATTAAGGCCAGCCAGGAGATTATGGCCTATGCCGCTCCGGACAAAACAGAACACCCTTCTAAAGTACAAGAAGTATCAAATACAAACATCTGTGACCGGGAGGTAGGAGTTAAGATCTGATTACCAGTGTTTGAAATGTAATAAAACTTCATTTTAGAGCTGATGGTCCAGAA
Organism: Littorina saxatilis; assembly: GCF_037325665.1. Lineage (NCBI taxonomy): Eukaryota > Metazoa > Mollusca > Gastropoda > Littorinimorpha > Littorinidae > Littorina > Littorina saxatilis. Next base: position 52,627,665 of record NC_090245.1, on the reverse strand, counting down.
ACACAGCAAAAAGTAGATGAGGCAGAAAAGAGACGCATTTTACTTGCTTTTACATTTTTCTTCATTTACTTTTTGTTGTTTTTGGAGAACAGGTAAGTATGTGTGGACTTACAGGACTTGGCGGTTCGGTGTCTAGAAGAAAGACCAAGTTCACCAGAAAAAAAATGTGGAATGTGCCTCAGTGTCATTCCTTGTTGACCCAGTTACCTGTAGTGTGCCTTCGTTGGTAGCCTTAGAGCGCAGCTAGCTGCGTACCGTAGTTTGCTTTGCTGGTAGTGGTAGTGGTAGTGCAGGTCTAGTGTAGTGCAACAGCATCTGTTTGACACGTTGAACCGAAACAGATGTGCACATCTTTGATTCACTCACAATATATTAAAGGCACACTCCTTCCCGTAAATACAGTTCGGCTAACCATCACAGATCTGGACATGCTCTTTTTTTACATTTAGTCAAGTTTTGACTAAATGTTTTAACATAGAGGGGGGAATCGAGACGAGGGTCGTGGTGTATGTATGTGTGTGTGTGTGTGTGTGTGTGTGTCTGTCTGTCTGTGTGTCTGTGTGTATGTGTAGAGCGATTCAGACTAAACTACTGGACCGATCTTTATGAAATTTGACATGAGAGTTCCTGGGTATGATATCCCCGGACATTTTTTTCATTTTTTCGATAAATACCTTTGATGACGTCATATCCGGCTTTTTGTAAAAAGTTGAGGCGGCACTGTCACACCCTCATTTTTCAATTAAATTGATTGAAATTTTGGCAAAGCAATCTTCGACGAAGGCCGGGGTTTGGTATTGCGTTTCAGCTTGGTGGCTTAAAAACTAATGACTGAGTGAGTTTGGTCATTAAAAATCGGAAACTTGTAATTAAAATTATTTTTTTATTAAACGATCCAAAAACAATTTCATCTTATTCTTTGTCATTTTCTGATTCCAAAAACATAAACATATGTTATATTTGGATTAAAAACAAGCTCTGAAGATTAAAAATATAAAAATTATGATCAAAATTAAATTTCCGAAATCGATTTAAAAACTATTTCATCTTATTCCTTGTCGGTTCCTGATTCCAAAAACATAATAGATATGATATGTTTGGATTAAAAACACGCTCAGAAAGTTAAAACGAAGAGAGGTACAGTAAAGCGTGCTATGAAGCACAGCGCAACCGCTGCCGCGCCAAACAGGCTCGTCACTTTCACTGCCTTTTGCACTAGCGGCGGACTACGTTCAGTTTCATTCTGTGAGTTCCACAGCTTGACTAAATGTAGTAATTTCGCCTTCCGCGACTTGTTTATTTCATTTTTTAACATGGCCCATGGCATGGGATAAGACCATTCCTCCACTATGACACGACCCGAAAACCAACACCCTTACTGCTTCCCGGGTGTAGCTGGAATGTGTTGATGCATTAAATTCTTAAAAGGCACTATTCTTTGAAAATTGAATCATGAAAACTTCCTACAGCAAGCCGTCAGGATGTTGCTTTTTGGTATTGCGTCTTCTTTCTTCTTCTTCTATCGTGGGCTGAAACTCCCACGTTCACTCATGTTTTTGCACGAGTGAGTTTTTACGTGTATGACCGTTTTTGCCCCGCCATTCAGGCAGCCATACGCCGCTTTAGGGGAAAGGTATGTGTCTAAGTGTAGGGATGGTTTTAACCCATGGTCTTTTCCGGGCAAGATCTGAGATGGAAAGCCGAACTGTTTTGACGAGAGGCAGTGTGACATTAAATGATGTGGAGAACATGCATGTGCCCAGAGACTATAAAAACTAGTCCCAATCGCCCACCAACACTGTACAAAATCGAGAAGGATCTGCGAACTTTTTTGGAAACACTCCTACATAATTACCTGTAGCTTCAAGCATGCATGTATATTTCCATGGTAATCACTAAATATGTGCAAACAGATTGTACAGACCTTTGCGATGAAGAGTCCAACGTGTTAAATGATGCATTTCGCACTTCTGAAACAGTCTCATCAGCTTGGGAGTTTTGTTCTGTGTGTGTGTTGTATTCAGTTTATTAACACGACACAAAAATAACTCTTGAAGCATTTTTACTGTTAAATTCAGAACTGTACGAAAGACAAATAGAGCAATGCCGGCCGGACTGTGGCCACATGACAAACTCTCGTTAGTAACCTGTTTTAGATATGACATTTATAGTAGATCTTAGTTCTTTGATCTTGTCAGAGAGACGGACCAATTTGTTGTAAAGAGTTTCATAGAACGATTGACTCTCGGAACACACTAAGAAATGTCGAACTAGAAACCTGAACTTCATAGCAATGAAACCCGAAAGTAATGGTTGCAGCAGACACAGCTGACTGTCTTCGGTACAGCTCGTTCATGTCAATAGTAGGCTATGTGGTTATTAAAAATATGATGTGCTGGTGCTATGTTGTGTGTATGCAAATAAGCTCTGTTCGTTTTTAAGAATGATACTGATTGCTAAGCATGTGTAATGTCTGTTTTATATGCACGATGTGTCAAAGTCTTGCTGGTGGTACAGAATCACTCATGTTTGCATGCGATGCAGTCAGACAATAGCTCATGCTTGCAGTCATTCTTTTTGACGTGTTTCATGAGCAGAGCGTATTTTGACTCTTTTTTTGTGGTAAAAAATGCATGAACTTTTTCACTTCTTCAAGTGAAATGTTACCGTCAGCGCTACGTTGTTCTGACTGCTTGTGAAGCCTGATAATTAATTGGGCGAAGTCGACTTCGCAAAGTCTACTTCACGAAGCTAGCTTGACGAAGCTTTGGCTCTGAATCTTTGGTAAGGAGACTTCGCGAAGCTAGCTTGACGAAGCTTTGGGTCTGAATCTTTGGTAAGAAGACTTCACGAAGCTAGCTTGACGAAGCTTTGGGTCTGAATCTTTGGTAAGAAGACTTCACGAAGCTAGCTTGACGAAGCTTTGGGTCTGAATCTTTGGTAAGAAGACTTCACGAAGCTAGCTTGACGAAGCTTTGGGTCTGAATCTTTGGTAAGAAGACTTCACGAAGATAGCTTGACGAAGCTTTGGCTCTGAATCTTTGGTAAGGAGACTTCGCGAAGTCAACTTCACACCTTTAACCAAGGGCGTCGAGTCTCACAGAGCCTGTTGTAGAGTCGTTGTTGTTGCACGAAAGCGCCTGTAAACTGTTGTGCTAGATCGTTGTGCTTGTTGTAGAGTCGTTGTTGTTGCACGAAAGCGCCTGTAAACTGTTGTGCTAGATCGTTGTGCTTGTTGTAGAGTCGTTGTTGTTGCACGAAAGCGCCTGTAAACTGTTGTGCTAGATCGTTGTGCTTGTTGTAGAGTCGTTGTTGTTGCACGAAAGCGCCTGTAAACTGTTGTGCTAGATCGTTGTGCTTGTTGTAGAGTCGTTGTTGTTGCACGAAAGCGCCTGTAAACTGTTGTGCTAGATCGTTGTGCTGTTTCTTGCCATGTACATCAAAGTCTGAAATCCGTTTCAACTCTACACCACGGAACCGCCCATTACTGTTGTGCTATTTATTTAGTTTTTAACTTGTCCTTGCCATGTAGATCAGTCAGCCATTTTTTCGCAGTTGGGCATGGAACTGCCTGTCACTGTTGTGCTAGTTTGTTTGACTTTTCTTGGCATGTAGATCACAATCAGCCATCCGTTTCTCACCGTTTGTGTTGGATCTTGGCCTGGGGTCTTCTTCTGTTTGAGTAGACGAGTTCATCGTTTGCGTTAGTTGCTGTGAGAGATTCACGCCACTGTTCACGATCCCACCCTGTTTGGCACTATGTGTGGCCCGTTCCGTTCTCACCAGGACTGTGTGCAAGTTATGTTGGGCCCCGTATGTTGGGGACCACCGTGGATCTTATTTGTACTCAACTGTCCATTGGTGTTTTCGTTTCCCAGGCGGATTTCCGTTTTCATTTACACTCACAACTCCCTCTACCGTATCTAACACAGATTGGTTTGACGGAGTTGGTTTCATTTTGTTTCCTTATTCTTCTTCTTCTTCAGCGTTCGACGGTTGTGTCGATTTTTTTTTTTTTTTTTTTCTCCCTTTTCATCAGCTTTCGTTGGAGGTCCCTTTTGTCATTTTTTTCCCCCTTAGTTTGCTCTGAATCTCGAACCCTTCCAGGACTCGTCACAAGCGGTACACTTCTTGCCCAAACAGTTTGCAACCTTGTTTTGTTAATTCATCTGTTAAGTTAGAAATCCATTCTTCACCCTCCTAATGCTTATCGCCACTTTTGTAAGGGCACACTCCTTATCATGAAATTAGTTCGGTTCACCCTCTCAGAACTGGTCAAGGTTTTTACATGACCATATATATCCCTCCACTTGGTCACATACCAACCATCAACACTCTGACAGTTTGCTGTGGTGACTGTTCAAAATATTTTTATAAATTAATTTCTTAAAATTATTTCATCAAAATGTGCGCAAAGATCACCCAGGCTGTTTTTTGTGTGTGTTATTATTTTGGCCATGTAGAGGGATGGTCTTATCCCGTGTAAAAGCCTGGTCAGATCTGAGACGGTGTTTACACGAGAAGGAGAGTGTGCCCCAACTTCTTGTTTCTGCGTTTGAGTGTGGACTCTTTGTTTCAATGAAGAAATGATTTATCCTGGACAATTCCTAGTCACGCCTTCTTTTTTTTTGTTTAAGTGTGCGTTGATGCCTGATCTTTTATCTCTACCCAACTTGGCTCTTTTTCTCCAAATCTCTTTGCATTCTGTCTTTTTCGTTTCCGTTCAAAGGTTTCCTGCGTCCATTTGTCTGTTTTGTTCCGGTTTGTCCTTTGTTGTCTCGAGTTTTGTACTTTATCTTATTTTGTCTTGCTGTTTTGTTTTGTTCTGTTTGGTGTTTTTTTCAGTTTTGTTTTGTTTTGTTTGTCCTCTTTCTGTTAGCTTGGTCTTTCTTGTCTCTCTTGCCATCTTGACCTAGTACCTGGGATTCTCCTTGTGTTCAGAATTGTGTCTCCGTCAGTCTTTTCTGTCTCTCTGTTGTTTTGTAACGGCTAATACATGCACTTCTTTTTCTTGTCTGTCTTTTTCCGCCTCGGTCTGTTCTTGCCTTCAACCTTGCTTCGTCCAGTCTCTTCCCCCTGACTTCTTTCCCGGCCTGTCGTTTCCTTGCTTGGCTTTTGTTTTCTTTTGTTTTCTTCGTCCCTTCTCTCTTTTAATTGATTCTTTCTTGCTATTCCTTTATACAATTTGTCTAGACTTTTCACAAGACTGATCTTTTTGTGTTGTCCTTGCTTGTCCTTGTTGTGTTCTGTGTCTTTCTGGTTTTTTGTTGTTGTTTTTTTAATTTGTTTATCCTGAAGTTTCTCCAAACTGAACCCTTTTGTTACTTAGTTCTGATGACTTGTCCTTTTTGTAACCTGCTGGGGTTGGTTATCGTGTTGATCAACTTTGTCCATGAAGTGAGCCTGTGCCAATATATTTTCTATATATATGTCTCCTCCCCACCTGTTCTATTGTCTCGTGAGCTCTCTGTCAGTCTGTTCTGTTGTCAGTTAAGTCTTTTTCTCGGCTTATTTTGCTGTGTGTTGAGGCTTATATCGGTCTTTTATATTGTCTCGCTAGCCATCATTTCGGTCGGTTCTATTGTGTCTTGGGTCTTCTTTCTGTCAGTTCTATTGGGTTTTTTAATCATATGTCAGTCAGTTATATTGTTTCCTAGGTCGTCTGTCAGTCAGTTCTATTTTGTTTCCTGGATCATCTGTCAGTCAAATCTATAGTTTCCTGAATTATCTTTCAGTCAGTTCTATTGTTTTCTGGGTCATCTTTCAATGATTTCTATTGTTTCCTAAGTCATCTGTCAGACGGTTCGATTGTGTCTTGGGTCTTCTTTCAGTCAATTCTATTGTTTCCTGGGTCATCTTTCAATGAGTTCTGTTGTTTCCTGAATCATCTGTCAGACGGTTCGATTGTGTCTTGGGTCTTCTTTCAGTCAATTCTATTGTTTCCTGGGTCATCTTTTAATGAGTTCTATTGTTTCCTGGGTCATCTGTCAGACGGTTCGATTGTGTCTTGGGTCTTCTTTCAGTCAATTCTATTGTTTCCTGGATCATCTTTCAAAGAGTTCTGTTGTTTCCTAAGTCATCTGTCAGACGGTTCGATTGTGTCTTGGGTCTTCTTTCAGTCAATTCTATTGTTTCCTGGGTCATCTTTCAATGAGTTCTGTTGTTTCCTAAGTCATCTGTCAGACGGTTCGATTGTGTCTTGGATCTTCTTTCAGTCAATTCTATTGTTTCCTGGGTCATCTTTCAATGAGTTCTGTTGTTTCCTGAATCAACTGTCAGTCAGGTGTATTGTTTCCTGGATCATCTGTCTGTCAGTTCTGTGGTTTCCTGGATTATCTCTCAGTCACTTCTGTTTTCTGAATCATCTGTCAGTCAGTTCTATGGTTTCCTGAATCATCATTCAGTCAGTTCTATGGTTTCCTGAATCATCTTTCAGTCAGTTCTATGGTTTCCTGAATCATCATTCAGTCAGCTCTATGGTTTCCTGAATCATCATTCAGTCAGTTCTATGGTTTCCTGAATCATCTTTCAGTCAGTTCTATGGTTTCCTGAATCATCTTTCAGTCAGTTCTATGGTTTCCCGAATCATCTTTCAGTCAGTTCTATGGTTTCCCGAATCATCTGTCAGTCAGTTCTATGGTTTCTCGAATCATCTGTCAGTCAGTTCTATGGTTTCCTGAATCATCTTTCAGTCAGTTCTATGGTTTCCTGAATCATCTGTCAGTCAGTTCTATGGTTTCCTGAATCATCTTTCAGTCAGTTCTATGGTTTCCTGAATCATCTTTCAGTCAGTTCTATGGTTTCCCGAATCATCGGTCGTCAGTTCTATGGTTTCCTGAATCATCTGTCAGTCAGTTCTATGGTTTCCTGAATTATCTTTCAGTCAGTTCTATGGTTTCCTGAATCATCTTTCAGTCAGTTCTATGGTTTCCTGAATCATCTGTCAGTCAGTTCGTTTGTTTCCTTTGCCATCTGTCAGCCAACTATGTTGTTTCCTGTATTATCTGTCAGTCGGTTCTCGTGTTTCCTGGATCATCTGTCAGTCACTTCTGTGGTTTCCTGTACCGTCTGTCAGCCAATTCTATGGTTACTGATTCTTTCGAGAAGAGTTACTTTCTCTGTTCTTTGAAATCTTCTGATAGTCTACCAGAAGTTCTTCTCTTTGTATCAGCGTCACACTGGACGTACATAATCTTTTCTATAGTTAATCTACTTTGTTATTGTATAATGTGGAGTCTATCCTATCTCCATGTTGATTTTTTTCAACGCTTTTGTTGTTGAAATGTTACCCCCTCTCTCTTCATCTTGAGTTTCTCCTGTGACGTGCCATATCTTTCTTCGGATTGAGTTAGTCCTTAACTTTCTCGACTCAGTTTCTCAGAGTCTAGCTTCCTCCTTGGTTCGGTTAACGTTTTTCTTTCATTTTTTCCCCTCCATGTTCTGTCTTTATCCGAAGTTTGTCCTTCCATCTTCTGTCCCAGACGAGCCCTATCCTTTAGTCATGATTTTCCCCGTGTATTTCTGAGTTTGAGTTTTTTTAGTTTTCTTTGATTGGTGGTATTGTTTTGTTTGAAATTTTTCATCTGCTGAATGATAAGCATAGAACTCTTTTGCCCTGACCTGCTTTCAGTGTGTCCTTTTTCACTGTTTGGAAAACGGTAACGATCATTTATGTTTTCTCTGTTTTAATTTGTCATTTTCTTTCATCTCCTAGTTTTACCCCATCCTTTCTTAATGATGAGCTTTCCCAACTTACTTTTGCATCATTGTTATTAGCTTTGTCGTATCTTTTCCTGAGCATCAGTTTGCCTTATGTCCTTCAGTTTGCCCTTTGGAACGTATTTAATGTGTCTTAAGATTTGTCTCAGGATTCTGACTTTTTCACTGTTTTCTTTCGTCTGCTCCCTCACTGATACGTAACTGTACACTTCAGTGTTCCGCCACCTGTTTTGTATACGTTTTCTTTGTCTAGTTGTCTTCACTCTTGTTTTCAGCTTTTCTTTTTCTATTCTTTCATTGTTAGATTTATTGTCAACTTGAATGTACCTCCATCATGCAGTTTCTTACGCTGTTTCTTTGACCTGTGTCCTTGTCTGGGCACTGTCCACCGCCTGTCCACCGCCTGGTCATGTGTGTTGCACCGGGTGTTCTTTGTTCACCGTCACTTGGTCATAGACCCTCTGTGTTCGGGGGTAGATTTGCCCCATTTTCCCCACCATCCCTGATACCCGGCCGTGTGTGGAATGCGGTTGGATGATGATGACCCTGACTTCAGTCCACCTTTCACCCAAACACGCCCTTCCACCCTCTGTGTAATACGGGTAGATCTTGGCTATATACCCCATTTTCAACCCTGATCTCCCCGTGTGAGTGTAATTACGGGTAGATGATGACCCTGACAAGTTTACCCCACTGATGCCCTACCCTCCCTCTGTGTGTTATACGGGTAGATGACGACCCTGGCTTTACCCCTTGATACCCTACCTCCCTGTGTGTGTTATACGGGTAGATGATGACCCTGACTTTACCCGTGATACCCGGCCCTGATACCCGGTGTGTGTGTGTGTGTGTGTAATTACGGGTGGATGATGGCCCTGAGCCCACCCGCCCGCATGAGAAGGGTGACGGTGCTAGCAGTGGCTGGGTTGCAGTGGTTGCACGGTCTTGGATTGCGGCTGCTTTGTGTGACGCAGGCCGCGGCCCTCAAACAGAAGTACGAACAGAGCTCCATCCACAGGCACCCTCACGTTGACCCCGAGAAGGGCGACTGTCAGGGGAGGACACTGGAGACCTTCCTGACTTATCCTATGCATCAGGTGGGTACTGACAAAAGTCGCCTCCCTTGGCTCACTGGCTGGCGCTGACTTTCTGTGGAGAACTCTCTCTCTGTCTTTCTGTCTCTGTCTCAGTCTCTGTCTCTCTCTCTCTCTCTCTCTCTCTCTCTCTCTCTCTCTCTCTCTCTCTCTCTCTCTCTCTCTCTCAAAAATATCTGGTCAGAAATCTCCCCGTTTTTCTGGCTCTTTGCTTTCGCCAGGTCATATGATCTGTTTTTCGTGCAGTGTCTTATGCGACTTCTTTTTCCTCTTCCAAAAAAGTCGATATTGATCTGCTGTTTGCTGCTGCAACGTTCTCGACATTCTTTTCACCTGTGTGTTTTTGTGTAATAATTTGTTCGCACCGTTGTCCTCCCATGACCTTACTCTACTGCGCAGTCTGCCCCCTACCCTTCCGCGCCATACACCTACAGCAGTTAGGCAAAAGGCTTATAATACGCACTTGCACCCTAATTTCTGTCTTTTTCATCCGTGATTTTTATCCATCTGTCCGGACCCTTACGGATGCAGGAACTGGTGCTTTTCCTTAATTTTCAATTTATAAAAAGGGTCGAGTCTAAATACAGTCCTGATAGCGTGTTTTTTTCTTTGGGCTGGTTGGTTTGCTACAAATCGGTTGGTCTCTGTTCTGAAAAGGCTTTGTGCTGGGGGTCTGAGTTTTGAGGTTACGTTCTGTCATTTTCTGATATATATATATATGTTTTTAGATGTTCTTCTTATGTTCTGGTTTGGCATGCTCCAGATTATATTGATCTTTTGTTTGTGGGTCGTTTGGTTGAACAGTATTGATGCGTTTTACTCTTCTGGGTAAATCTGCTACTTTGAACAAGCATTGCTTTGTCAGTTAAGGAGTTTGAGTGGCTCTGATTATTCCCGGAAGATGGTTAAATCTATGCAGCATGGCTATGCAATATGTTTGCTTTTTGGTCTATTTTTAGCACGTTTTATTGCTGTATATATTTGTGTTTGCGTTGCTTTTGATCATTAATCGGTTGTTCGATTTTTTTCTGGATTTACTTTTTAAATAATTTTTTCTGTGCTTTGCTTTGTTTCTAAGATACTGTTTTACACCCATTTTTGTGTTTTTTATAATGTGTCTCTTGGTACCATTTTTAAATTCTTGCTTTATGTGTAGTCTGGTTGAATATGATTGAACTTGACTACGTACGTGTGTTTCTCGTCTTTAAATTGTGGTCCTCATGATGATTATGCTTACTGCTTTAATGCTTTGTATCGTTGTTATTCGATGTATCACTTAATTTTCTATTCTTTTTGTAAACACTTTTTACTTCCTTTGTTTTTTTATTTTTTATTCACCTAATATTTTATTGCAATGACATGACAGTTGGTGTTTGATTTGCATTTATCCTACATACGTGAGAGAGACACCCGTGAGATATTAATCGTTCAAATCACACGTGTGTATATCATGTAAATGAGGTCATGTCAAGCAAGTCTGGCAGGGACCTGTGTTTCCACTGCTTATGATGCCAAAGTCACCGAGACAAACATCATTATAGAAACAAAAATTGCGCTCGCTAATTACCCTCGATGAATCTTTAGAACTAACACGTCACGCCACACTTTCAGAGTGACGTTTCTTTGCAAGAAACAAAAATTGCGCTCGCTAATTACCCTCGATGAATCTTTAGAACTAACACGTCACGCCACACTTTCAGAGTGACGTTTCTTTGTTTTGACGTAATAGATTGCACGAGGCTTTAGAAGCGATCGAGGTTCCAAAACAAGCGTCTTCAATTTAGCTGCCTCGACTGCAAGACATTTTCAGTAAAATACACGTAAGTACAGTATGTAGGATAAACAGAATACTACATGGCTTGCTGTGTCGTACCAGATTTACACTCGTTGCTTTTTCAAATAGTGAACAGCTCGCTTTCGCTCGCAGTTCAATATTTAAAAAAACAACTCGTGTAAATCTGGTACGACACAGCAAGCCATGTAGTATTCTCTATTTACGTTACTGTTTTAAATCTACATTTTACACCCTTTTGTTGAACATCGGTTTTGTTCTGACATTTTGCAGAAATACCTTTTTAATTTAATAATTGGCTATCATTTATAAGATTCTTTATGGTTTTCTTATTACTTCTCTGTTACTACAGACAAGTTGAATTTTGAATTTTGATTTGTTACCATCATTTTCTCTTACATTGTAGCAATTTTGACCACATTTGTTTTGCCATAAACAACATTAATACTATTTTCAGTTTTTTAGTTTGCTCGCATTAAAGATAGTAACAGTTCCGTTTGATGTAGCAGATTAATGTGTTTATGTTTTTGCTGCACCGTTTCCGATAGCGCGTTTTCGATTTCTTTTTTCTTTGTAGATTGCGCAAGGGTTAGAGGGGCTTTTAAGTCTTTGACATGTTATCATTGAGGGAATATAATGGACTTGCTTTGTGTGGACAGGTTTGATAGTATTCTCCGTTGCCGCAGCTGATTAGTATATACTGGAAGCTTCTGTGGTATGATAACTTGCTAAGCATGTAACTGATTAGTACATACGGGAAGCTTCTGTGGTATGATAACTTGCCAAGCATGTAACTTTTGCATCGTCATATTCCACGTACCCAACCTAGCGCTCTAAACTTTCTTTTCATATATTCCATTTTGCTATAAACAGGTTGAAATCATGAGCATATTCCTTATCTGTTTTAAGAGGAAAGTTTGCCCCCTTATCACGTGTTGGTTTCGTGTAAAACAAATTTTTTTTAAAGTGTCATTGGTATCACGTGAACATTAATTCACATGCTAATTTGCATTTCTCTGAGATATCGTTCGTCCTCTCCTTGCGATCAGTAAAATGTTTAATTATGTATGTATTTTGTGTTCTTCTGTATTTCTTTTCTCTCTCCTCTCCTCACCTCTCCTCTCCTCTCCTCACCTCTCCTCTCCTCTCCTCTCCTCACCTCTCCTCTCCTCTCCTCTCCTCTCCTCTCCTCTCCTCTCCTCTCCTCTCCTCTCCTCACCTCTCCTCTCCTCTGTCTTCTCTTCAGTCTGATTGTTTTTCGCCTCCTTTAAGCGACTTTCCTAGCGGGTACCGGGACCCCCAACAACAATGTTAAGGGGTTCAAGGACCCTCTCAGAGGAAATCTAGAGGGTCCCCAAGCCAGGAGTATTTTTTTAAGTTCTCTGAGACCTTTACCAAAGATCTATGTGGCATATTGGTTATTTTCACTTCGTAAATTCGCTTCGGAACAGATCTTCAGAGAATTTTCTCGTTTAGAAAATCACATTCTTGTCCATTCTTTATGGAAAGGGTAGACGATTACATCAGTACCGACAGTACGCATGATAACGCAAATTTAGTGCGTCCCGGGACATGCTCTTTCAAGTTTAGTGCGTCGTCAGACCCCTCTAAGAATTTCTATAGAGTACTTTTTTTCGGCTTCTAGTGCGTATAGGACGCATGGACGCACAGTTTGGGGAGCCCTGACTTATTAAAGATCATTTGGTTGGTAAATGTTCATCACTATTGATGATTCACAGGATCAGATGGGGTCGGTTTGTGCTTCATCTGAGATTGGGGTAGTTCTGTTCATCTGTCTGTCTGTCTGTCTTTGCGTTTGTGTCTGCGTGCGTAGGTGCGTGCTTGTGTGCACGCATATTTGTGTGCGCGCGCGTATGCGAGTGTGTGATTGATCCGCATAAGTGGTGAAGTTTTATTGGTTATATATTCTAATGCCTGACAGTTTTGCGCATCAGTGCAGTAAATATAAAACATGAACAATGTAATTGTTATATATATCAAAAGAACAAACGAACAGAAAGAAACGAACAAGTTTTCGTATGAATGAATACTTTAAAAAGTTGTGCAGCAAAAACGTCACGTCATGTGGTTTGACTAACCTGAACTGCTGAGTGTCTGTGATTGTACTTCAATAAGCCATTTCGATATATATACTGACTTATACCTTGAACTGAATTTAGACAGTTTGGTGCACGGAGACGGTATCAGGCAAGATATTCCATCACAGGAGCTGGTAAAAGAAATTCAAGCCAAAGGGTCGAAACAAAAACTCATCAACGTTTTGCTTCAGAATCAAAACCTTGTTGCTTTTTATACAGGGAAGTGTGCATTCTGCCATGCGTGGGTTGTATGATAAGTCGTGCCTGTTTCAGATAATAGAGAATACTACATGGCTTGCTGTGTCGTACCAGATTTACACGAGTTGCTTTTTTAAATATTGAACTACGAGCGAAAGCGAGCTTCTCAATATTTGAAAAAGCAACTCGTGTAAATCTGGTACGACACAGCAAGCCATTTAGTGTTCTGTTTATCCTACATACTGTACTTACGTGTATTTTACTCAAAACGTCCCGCAGCCGAGGCCGTCCAAATGGAAGACGCTTCTTTTGGGACATCGATCTCTTCCAAAGCCTCGTGCAGGTTGTGTGATAAGTCGTGCCTGTTTCAGATACCTCGTTACATCATTACATTACACGAACTGTTGGCTCACACCCCGCATGACCACGTGGAGCGAGAAAGCCTGGAGTACGCCAAGAGCAAACTGGAGGAACTGTCAAGGGTGAGTGGATTAAGTTTCTCTGTCGTTTCTGTGTATGCCAATGCGCGCACGGAGCATTAAGGGAACCTTGTTATTGTTGTCCATGTGGAGCGAGAAAGCCTGGAGTACACCAAGCGCTAACTGGAGGAACTATCAAGGGTGAGTGGATAAAGTGTCTCTGTCGTTTCTGTGTATGCCAGGACGTCCATATAACATTAAGGGCACCTTGTTATTGTAATCCGTGTTCATCAAGAAAGCCTGGAGTACGCCAACAGCAAACTGGAGGAACTATCAAGGGTGAGTGCATCACGTTTCTCTAAAGTTTCTGTGTATCCCAAAGTGCCCATAGAACCATTCAAGGCCCAATGCGCCCTGTGAAAACTGTTCGCCTCACCTCACCAGATCACCAGGCTTGAACATGGAATAAGACCATCCCTACTCCACTTGGTCACATACCAAAAATCAACACCCTAACTGCTTGTTGTGGTGATTTTGGAATTTTTGTATACATTAATTTCCAGTGCATTTTACGAAAGTAATTCTTAAAAAAATCCACTGTGCACAAAGAGCACACAGGCTTTTCATTGGCTCACATAAGTGTAGCCTATGCGATGCTAACTTTTGTCTGTCTGTGCGTGCGTGCGTGCGTGCGTGCGTGCGTGCTTGCGTATGTATGTATGTCTGTGGTAGAAACTTTAACATTTGAAGACGTCACAACATTTGAAGACGTCACATTATGACGTAAGAGGGTTAGACGTCACGCGAAGGAATTACTGAAAGTCTCGGTCATTGTTATTTTGCTGAGCGGGCCGAGACTAGTTTTTTCTTCGAAATCGGCCATTCAGATCTAGATCTAGTGTCTCGCTTTCTTGCACAGTGTCACCTATGCCGCTTACTGTGTGTGTGTGTGTGTGTGTGTGTGTGTATGTGTGACGAAGTGATTGAGTTTGTGTTACTGTTTGTCGATTTCTTACGTGAGCCTTGAAGGCTTCGCCTCTTGTTTTTAGTATGTGACCAAGTGGAGGGATGGTCTTATCCTATGTAAAAGCCAGACCTGATCTGAGACCGTGAGGCGAACTGTTCACGAGGCGGAGTGGGCCTTTAAGGGGCATCTTGTTTGTTCTCCATGTGGAGCGAGAAAGCCTGGGGTACGCCAAGAGCAAACCCGAGGAACTGTCAAGGGTGAGTGGATAAAGTGTCTCTGTCGTTTCTGTGTATGCCAATGCGTGCTCGGAGCATTTGGGGCACCTTGTTATTGTACTACATGATGTGGCGCGAGAAAGCCTGGGGTACGCCAAGAGCAAACCCGAGGAACTGCCCAGGATGAGTGCAAGAAGTTCCTATGTATTTTCTCTGCATGTCGAAGTGCCAATGAAGTATAAATGGCCGTTTTTAAGAGCAATTGTAAATAGAGGAGTTAATGTTCTCCATGAGAAGCAAGAAAGCCTGGATGACACCAAGAGCAAACTGAAGGAACTGTCCAGGGCAGGTACTTGTAGTTTCTGTGTATGTCAAAGGCACGTGAAGCATTGAGAGCAACGTTTAACAGTAATCGTTCTTGCAAAGTTATTTCACTCCATGTGAAGCACAAAAGCCTGGCGTGTGCTACTGTGTGTGTCAAAGGCCCGTGAAGCATTGAGAGCAACGTTTAACAGTAATCGTACTTGCAAAGTTATTTCACTCCATGTGAAGCAAAAAAACCTGGCGTGTGCCAAGAGCAATCTGGAAGAACTATACAAATTGAGTTTTTGTACAGTTTCTATGTCGTAGGTGCCAGGACACATCATTGGTAACTTGGACCGGGTTATTGTACTTGGAAGTAGAGTGCGCCAAGCAAGCTATGTACTGAGGAAATTGTCCAGAATCCGGATTCATTAATGAATAAATGAATTTTTTTTAAACAAGCTTATTTTCAGCAGTGAAAGGTGAGCTGGTTGAGTGATGTGTGTGGTGCACGTGCAGGTGATGCATGACGAGGTCAGCGAGACGGAGAACATACGCAAGAACCTGGCCATCGAGCGCATGATCATCGAGGGATGCGACATCCTCCTGGATGTTAACCAGACCTTCGTCCGGCAAGGTGAGGCCGATTGTCTAGTCTTGCCTTGTCTTGTCTTGCCTTGTCATGTCTTGTCTTGTCTTGTCTTGACTCGTCTTATTTCGACTTGTCTATGTGACAGGGTGACGCTGTAGTCTCCCTTCACGCAGCAGCTCTTCGCTGACAGAGTTGTCTGCCGGCCATCTTGTCTTGTTGGTGTAACCTGGACTCATTTAGTCTTGGCCTATCTTGAACCGTTTTGTCTTCTTTTGTTTAAGTGACCTTGACTAATCTTGCCCGGACTGGTCTTGTCCTGTCATGTCTTGTTTTGTCTTGTGAAAGCTGGACCTAGCAGGGTTGGGCTACACTGGACTGGAGTAGAAATTTGTCGTAATTTGTCTTGCGTTGTCTTGTATTGGTGATGTGGTCTGGTCTGATTTGGTCTTGTTTTGGGGGGATTATGTTTTGTGTTTTCTGGTCTGGTCTGGTCGAGCCTGTTCTGACTTCGTCTGGCCTGATCTCGTTAGTCGTGTCGGGTTTGGTCTAGAGTCACGACTTGTTATTTCTCTTGTCGTGTTTGACAGTGACTTGTCCTCTTTATATCAACCTCTTGTTGTGTCGCAATGAATATATTTCCTTGTCTTGTGTTGGTTCTGGCCTTGTTCATACCGTTGTAGTTGTTGATGTTGTTGCCGCCGTTTCCGACTGTTGGTGATATATATTCCTGTTCTTTTCTGTCAAGATTCAGAAACAAAACTTAAATCTTGGCTAAAAAGACACGACCTTGACAGAAAAGAACAGGAATATATATCACCAACAGTCGGAAACGGAAACAAGTTTCTTGTCTGTACCTTCATAACTTTGAGTTGAATGACAGACCAACCGATCTTTTCCTGTGTCACTGTGCTTCTGGGGTTCACCAGTCCGCCACGTGAAACACCTGTCTGTTTACTGATTTACCCATGATTGACTTAATTTTAGCGTTTTTAGCTGTCTGCATGTCAGTATAAACATCTTCACGCTTTCACGAGCAACAGAAGAGTTCTGAGATGTGACGCAAGCAATGTTTCGTCTTGCGGAGGGATGTGGGGGTGAGTGGGAGTGCGGTTACGGGGGCATTGCCCTTGTGTATATCGGTCGCTGTTGTCTTCATGCACAAGGAATAAAAGTCGATATACAGAACCGGTCGATACAGGAGGAGGGGGGGCATTCTATTAGTTATATTTTAAGTAAAAACATGTTTCTCATGGCCAGTTTGCCATAGTGATGCAGGGCATCTTGGCAACATACGGTTGATTATATTATTTAGTCACCGTTGAAGAACATACGTGTCTCATGTCACAACCACCACCACCACCACGCAGCAGCAGCAGCAATGTCCTATTGCTGCACGACATCATTGTGACTGGCTACGTCAGTGTTTCCTACCCCTGTTTACCCTTTTTCTTCCCAGCCCCGGTTCCGGACCAGCTATTTTTAGACGCTTCCATTCAGCAGTTTTATTTTGAGACCTGTTCACTGAAAGCTTGGGTCAAATCAGGTGGCCAATCAAATCACAGCTTGTTCTGGCCGCCCGGTATTCTAGTGTAGGTCTAGCTTGTGTGGTGCGGCGGGGCGGGCGAGGGATCGATGTTCAATCATCTGCTTTGGCCACTGTCTGTTATTATGTGTCCTGCTGCTTTTTAACACTCGCTGCCTTCTTCGCCCTAGCCTTCGCTTTGAGAGGAAGTTGCACGCGTATCAAGGTGAATTTTGTGTGAACCGTTGGTGTTGATGTCCACCCGTCCGTGCTGTTTTCAGGCAAGGCGGAGGAGATTTTTGTTGACTGCGATTTTGGTTGAAATGGGTGCTCTCGGGGTAGGGGGGATGTGTGTGTGTGTGTGTGTGTGTGTGTGCGTGTGTGTGTGCGTGTGTGTGTGTGTGTGTTTGCGTGTGAGTGTGTTTGCGTGTGTGTTTGCATGTGGTTGTGTGTGTGGGGTGTGTGTGCGTGTTTTGTTAATGTCCTTAAAGTTATACTCCTTTTACCACCAAATCATGGCATTTAGTCCTGTCACACCTCGCTCCGTCAATGAGCATCCCAAAGTTATGTGTCACTGACAGAAGTCGTGTCACTGTGACACTGCCACTAGCATTGCTGTCTTTACAGATCAGTTTCAGACAAACAGCAAACCTTTGGCATAAAGTTGTACAAGTCTTCAGAAGACATGCCTCCCTGTTTCATGTTTATTTTTTTGCCTCCCTGTTCCTGTGAAACTTGCTGACAATATTTTGGCCACGCAGTCTCACGTATGATCCGAAATGTAATTCATCGTAGATCCACCTGGGCTTTTCCTTGAGCTAACGACCGTTTGATATGTGTACCTACCAAAATGAACAGCATATATAAATATCTGCTCTCTATGCTGAGAAGGGGTTTTCTGCCGAATTGATGTCGTAAAATGACACCTATGTCAGCGATCATCCTCAAGCTCAGCGCAAAACGTTCTTTCTGGCGTAGGTACTTACCAGACGCTGTAAGTTTTGAATGTTACGACCAAAAATTTGAATCATCTGGCCTCTCAACAAAGGGAAGTAAAATTGTATGTGTCGTGCCGAATTCGCGGAATCGGGTTCATTTTGTGTCGCTTCTTAAACTTGCCCATTCCGCGAATACATGATGTA
This sequence comes from Littorina saxatilis, assembly GCF_037325665.1. Lineage (NCBI taxonomy): Eukaryota > Metazoa > Mollusca > Gastropoda > Littorinimorpha > Littorinidae > Littorina > Littorina saxatilis. Next base: position 52,609,603 of record NC_090245.1, on the reverse strand, counting down.
GTCTTTGGTTTAAACAAAATGTTATTCAGAATTTCTTCGCATGAACAGTTCGAAACACACAGCTAGGACACGCACTCAAGCAAATGCTTATATCACGTGACCGATGTAGTCTTTCGTCAAAGGGAAGTTAAAGTGAAGGTGGAAAGAACTTGAGGGGTTCGTATATATTATGCTTCTTCTCTACATAGGCTGTCCACCCTTCTTCGTCTTCTGTCTTACAGTCTCCCATCCCCATTTACCCCCCCTCATCCCCCATCCTTCTCTCTCTGCAAAGTGCAGTGTTTCCGGGGACGATGGTGTTGTTGCTGCTGTGTGGTGTTTGATTGTTTGTTGGTTGGTCTATTTGGTGGGTGGTTTGTTTAGGGTTTTATAGCACACCTGTTTAAGTCGATCATTATTAATGGAACAAGTGATGTAATCTCAAACGCTTACAATGTTTATCTTCATATATATATGTCGTGCCGAATTCACGGAATTGCCGAATTCGCGGAATCGGCAACATTTTTGCCGATTTCGCGTAATCGGCAAAACGCTGCCCAATACGTGAAATCAGCAGCGTTTTGCCGAAATCGCGCAAAGGCTTCTAAAATTTGCCCATTTTGCGAAATCGGTAGCGACTTTTTGGTTTTAAAGTTCTCAAAAGCCTGGGATATCATCAAACTTAGACAACTAGATACTCCAATGGATAGATATCGCAATAATCGATGAGTTATGGCAAGTTATTGCAGAAAGTGTAGTTTTCGTGCATTTCCGGAGTTATGCTCGACACAGACCAACATAGACCATACACAACATAGTAGGGAGGTGAAGCAATGTTAATGCAATGTTATGGTGACACAAAAAGTAACAGACTGGCTGTCGCTTTTGCGAAATGGGCACATTTTTGAAGCCTTTCCGCATTTTCGACAAAACGCTGCCGATTTCACGTAATGGGCAGCGTTTTGCCGATTACGCGAAATCGGCAAACATGTTGTCGATTCCGCGAATTCGGCATTTCCGTGAATTCGGCACGACATATATATGCAAAATTCCGTTCAAAAGAAAATGATTTATGGAGCCGTTTTGCGTTCCTGGCCAGTACTACCAGAGACATAGATAGATTCAATGTATGTCTCTGGTACTACGTGAACTAAAGTGGGAAGGAATACTAGGCAAGTTGTGTTATAGCGTCGGTTATGAAATCTGTTCGGGACTCTGCCTAAAGCAGTGGGACATGTGAGGAACGATGTTTCGACGTGACTGTTTATCCTCTTTGGAATTGAGCGCCTAGCACCACCCATAGTGTGATATATCCATTATTAACTAAGGTAAATGATATGATAGTAAGACCGACTTTTTCGTTTTCGTTGTGGAAGTCATTGTGTGCGTGTGTGTGCGAGTGCGTGTGCGAGTGCGTGTTAGTACTGTTGTTAGTTTAGCATTGTGTTTTTTGTTCCTTTTATTGTTATATGATTGTCTACCATAATTCACCATTATTATTTTGACATTATTTCAAACTTGTTATATTACAATCGTCCACCAAATTTCATTTGCTTTTAAGAGTGCGCTCATAAGCCTAGCTTGTTGTGCTCCATGTTCCTTATTTTATGTATACGGCAATATTCTAATGAAATTTACTCAATAAACTTGTTCAAACCAACAAACACGGAATTCTACTTCCGAGACATGTGGAATTTGTGTCCTTCATGACGTGCTCGAAACATGGAATTGATGACGTCAGAGATGTGGAGTTTTTGCGCTGGATGACGGAACATGGAGACATGTGGAATTCTTGTCCTCCATGACGTACTTGTAAAATGGAATTATGACGTCAGAGACGTGGAATTCTTGCTCTGGATGACGGAACATGGAGACATGTGGAATTCTTGTCCTTCATGGCATACTCGTAACATGGAATTATGACGTCAGAGACGTGGAATTCTTGCTCTGGATGACGGAACACGGAGACATGTGGAATTCTTGTCCTTCATGGCATACTCGTAACATGGAATTATGACGTCAGAGACGTGGAATTCTTGCTCTGGATGACGAAACACGGAGACATGTGGAATTCTCGTCCTCAGTGACGTGCTCGTAAATTGCTCTGGATGACAGAACACGGAAACATGTGGAATTTTCGTCCTCCCTGACGTGCTAGTAACATGGAATTATGACGTCAGAGGCGAGGAAATCTTGCTCTGGATGACGCAACACGGAACTCTCTCAAAGACATGTGGAATCATTCTCGTAATCGTTGATGGAACATGATAGTTAACAAGACATGTGGCATCGTTGTTCTTTATGTGGAATTCGAGGAGAAACATGGTGAAAGCTTGTCCACCATAAAAGCATTTGTCCTACATACTTGAGAGAGACCACTCATGAGATAATAATATCGTTCAAACCACATGTGTGTATATCATGTAAATGAGGTCGTGTCAACCTAGTCTGCCAGGGACCTGCTTTTGCACTGCTTATGATGCCAAAGTCACCGAGACAAACGTCATTAGCGAAACACTTTTGCGTCTGCTGTTTTACCTCTAGAAGAGTTTTCAGAACCAACACGTCATGCTACACTTTCTAAAGTGACGTTTCTTTGCTTTGACTCGAAAGATTGCACGAGGCTTTAGAAAAGATCGAGGATCCAAAAGAAACGTCTTCAGTTTGGACGCCTCGACTGCGGGATGTTTTGAGTAAAATACACGTTAGTACAGTATGTAGGATAAACAATACTACATGGCTTGCTGTATCGTACCAGATTTACACTCGTTGCTTTTTCAAATCTCGAAAAGCTTGCTTTTGCTCGCAGTTCAATATTTTAAAAAGCAATTGCAACTCGTGTAAATCTGGTACGACACAGCAAGCCATGTACTATTCTCTATGTCGTGGGGGAAGGGCTCCTAATATGGACCACTGTTTGTTTTTTGCTGATAATTAGGTTGTTTCTTTGCGAAGAAGTTTCATTTTGTGTTTGGTAGTCCTTCTCTCTTAGGTTAACTGTTAGGCCTAATTAGAGTGAATTAGCTTTGATAGGCATTCAGCAAAAATTAAATACAGACAAAATCACAAATGGTCCATATTAGGAGCCTGGGCGCCCAATATGGACCGTTGAAGAGGCCTTCGCGAATTACTGTAAAAAGGACCCTATACTTCAAAATAACATGATAAAACTTAGTGTGCAAGTCAGACTAATTAAAATATGCTTTAGGTTTATCTGTTTTGGGTTGATGAGAGCATTATTTGAAGCACACCAGGAAACTAAAGAAGCTTATCAAAAACAGAGCAAAAATAAGTGAAATTATCAACTACCACGAAAATGAGACAATTTGATATATTTTTTTGAAATTTTGAGGGCTTGTTAAGTTTTTTTCAGCAAGCTTCTGAATAAATTAATGAAAATAGCCTTTAGATTTGATTTTCTTTGGGTTTTTTAAGGCGGTCCATATTAAGGGACACACACATACTTTGATATGTTGCTATTATTTTTTGTTTGCAGTAGAAACTTGGGGTCAACTTTGCTAAAATGTAACAAATACGGTCTTAGCTGTCAAATATAACAGTTTTTGTGTGATAACAGCTTTGGCTGTGGACAGAAACGAGGCCGTTTTAGGCGGCAAATTTAGAGTGAACGCTGCCAAAAGTGAAAAAAAGAGAAAAAGCCTAACGGGTTTGAGGTTTGTGTTTCTACAACTGTTTTGACATGTGCAAGTTATCCAGAGAGGGTGAATACAACGAACGAAAATTTTTTGAGCGCTCTAGCGCCGTTAGTTTGTCAGAACAGGAGGTGGTCCATATTAGGAGCCGGTCCATATTAGGAGCCCTTCCCCTACATCACGAAGACGTGGAACCTTTCTTTTTGATGACTGAACACAGAATTCTGTCAGTGACAAGTGGAATTCTTGTTATGTACAACAGTACGGGAAATATGAACACGGGCATGTGCAACAGAACATGGAATTCTTTCAGAGGCTAGGAAATCTTGCTCCGGATGACGGAAAACGGAAACCCATTAGAGAGAGACTTGTGGAAAACTGGTCATTTATGGTTTTACGTGAAATATTTTTAAAGGCGTGTTTGATTTTCATGGAATATGCAAGTCATACGTACGATGGTGCCAAATCCTTGTGTAAATGGCCATGCTACCATCACGGATATTGCAATACAAAATACAGATATGGTATTCATGGCGCGTCATTGTGAAAAAGAGACGTTTTGAACAATTATTTGGAAGCAGCGTGACTAACTTAGTAACGCGAGATGTGTGTAACGGACGTTTTTTTATAGTAGTGTCATGCAGAATGGGGATGACTTTTGTATCCTTAGCGAGAACAATCACGAAGTGTCACTACAACGAGAGAAGCGTCAAATGTGTGTCTTCCGGAACACTTGGAACTTTCCATGAGACTCCATTATCTTCTTCTTCTTCTTGGCGTTCGCAGAGGTTACACGATCAATCCAGCACTGGTGATAAATGTTGTCGTTTTCTCCAACTCCTGTCGACTGCCGTATAGTTTGGTCTGCAAGGGAATTGGTGACGGCCACACTTCTTTTCGTTCCTCATCTAGTAAGGGACATCGCTGTAAGATGTGTTCCGCTGTTTGGTCTTCTTGACCGCAGGCACAGGTTGGTGATGGCGCCAGCTTGAACTTTCGGTTCATGTGAGCATTGAGCCTGTTGTGGCCAGTACGCAGCCTGATGAGGTTGACTTGCTGCTCTCTGGACATTGTGTGGTAGTCATCTCTGTTTGTCCTTGGCCTCATCAATGCCTTGATGATTGTCTTCTGCTCACTAAAGCTGACACTGTTTTCAGGTAGGTCTTCCACGGCTCCTTCTTTCGCCAGCTCATCTGCCCTTTCATTTCCTGGTATCCCACAGTGTGCTGGTATCCACTGGAGGACAACTCTTCTGGTTTGTCTGACCAGCTGTACTGCTTTGGCCAGCTGTGGGAGTTTGTCGTTCTCTAGGGCCTGAAGGACTGAAAGGGCGTCCGAGAGGAAGACAACTTGGTAGCAAGGGTCTGCGGAGTCCCGAACCAAGGAGGCGGCCTGCATGAGAGCTTCTGCTTCTGCTTTATAGTTTGTGCAGTGTTTGCCAGTGGCAACGCTGGATGTAGCTGTATGTCCCCCAGGGAACTGGATCAGAATGCCAGCACCTCCATTGAGCACGTTGAGACTCCATTATAAGACATGCGTGGGATACCTGAGATGCGTCACGGGTAAGATAATGAGACATATGTGAGATGTGTCACAGGTAAGATGATGAGACATATATGAGACTAGATGATTACCCGCTTAACCGGGTACCGGCTTCGCCGGGAAGAAGTAGAGCCGAATACCAGGCTGCGCCTGGGACCCGGCTTTGCCGGGTGTACGCCGGCTTTGCCGGCGCACGAAGGAAAGAAGATAAACGCGCAAAACACTGGAGACCTTCTAAAAATAGTAACGTGCAGTGACCTTCTAAAAATAGTAACGTAGTAACGGGAATATCCGTCGCGATATAACCTTCGTGGTTGAAAACGACGTAAAACACCAAATAAAGAAAGAAAGAAAGAAAGAACGGGAATATGGATTGACGCCACACGAAGGAAGGGAGATAAACGCAAAACACTGGAGAAGATAAGGAAGAGTTACTGGGAATGGTGAAATGAACAGAAAAACCAAAATCGGTTCAGCGCTGCGCGCTGAGAGCACGTGTTGAAATATCTCATCGATGAGGTTGTGTCCGGGGTCTCTCTGAATAAGCCCACCAAATTTGAAGCAGATCCATCGAGAACTTTGGCCGCGCATCGCGCACAGACACACAGACAGACACAAGTCGTATATATATATATAGATGTGTCACGGGTAAGATGATGAGACATATGTGAGATACTTGAGATGCGTTACGGGTAAGATGATGAGACACATGTGAGATACTTGAGATGCGTTACGGGTAAGGTGATGAGACACATGTGAGATACTTGAAATGCGTTACGGGTAAGTTGATGAGACATAATGTGAGATACTTGAGATGCGTTACGGGTAAGATGATGAGACATAAGTGAGATGTGTCACAAGTAAGATGACTGATGAGACTTACGTCAGATACTTGAGATGTGTCACGAGTAAGATGATGAGACACATGTGAGATACTTGAGATGCGTCACGAGTAAGATGATGAGACACATGTGAGATACTTGAGATGCGCCACAAATAAGATGATGAGACATATGGGGATATTTGAGATTTGTCACGAGTAAGATGATGAGACACATGTGAGATACTTGAGATGTGTCACGAGTAAGATGATGAGACATGTGAGATACTTGAGATGCGTCACGAGTAAGATGATGAGACACATGTGAGATACTTGAGATGCGCCACAAATAAGATGATGAGACACATGTGAGATACTTGAGATGCGCCACAAATAAGATGATGAGACACATGTGAGATACTTGAGATGCGTCACGAGTAAGATGATGAGACACATGTGAGATACTTGAGATGTGTCACGAGTAAGATGATGAGACATGTGAGATACTTGAGATGCGTCACGAGTAAGATGATGAGACACATGTGAGATACTTGAGATGCGCCACAAATAAGATGATGAGACATATGGGGGATATTTGAGATTTGTCACAGGAAGAAAATGAGACATGGCAGCATGACATGGGCTCTGATAGAAGAAAACTTAAACTTCTTAGTTTCGCGTGTATTGTGATAGGAGACGTGCAAGATTTTGTAGTGTAGCGTGCCGATCAACGTCTGTTAACCCGCGATTTGTAAAAATGTAAAACAATTTACAAATCACGGGGCGCGCCCAAAGATATGTAAAACATTTTTACAAATCACGGGCCACGCCCCGTAATTTGTAAAATGTTTTACACATCACGTATATGCGCCCAATATTTTCTTGTCATCTCCAAAGTCCAGGGATCTATTAGCTTCGCGGTAATTACGATGTTGCTTTCCGCAAAGCCGGTGTACGTGTGCGTCGTGTTTTCATAAATGAATGTTGGTTTTGTAGTAATTCTCTCTCTCTCTCTCTCTCTCTCTCTCTCTCTCTCTCTCTCTCTCTCTCTCTCTCTCTCTCTCTCTCTCTCTCTCTCTCTCTCTCTCTCTCTCTCTCTCTCTCTCTCTCTCTCTCTCTCTCTCTCTCTCTCTCTCTCTCTCTCTCTCTCTCTCTCTCCTCTCTCTCTCCGTCTCACTCTCTCTCTCTCTCTCCTCTCGCTCTCTCTCATTCTCTCTGTCTGTATCTTGTCTGTCTGTCTGCCTCTCTCTCTCTCTCTCTCTCTCTCTCTCTTTGTAACTCTCTCTCTCATACATACACACACACACTGACACACACAGACACACACACTCTCACACACACACACATACACACACACACATACACACTCTATCTGAGTCTTCTCTCTTCTTTTTCTTCTTCTTCTTCTTTTTCTTCTGTAATCCGCCGCTTTCGTCAATTGAAGATTCTGCCTATGTCATGTCTACCGGCGGTATTTAATAGGAAAATCATCGAAAGCCATCAACTAATTTTTTAGATCTCGCGCGCACATTTTTGTGACGGACACACCGACAGACAGACAAATCTGTGCTTATCACGCTTCGAAATCGAAATGTAAAACAAATAACCTGTGCAGATTTACTCACACACTTTCATTTTCATTTGAATGTTTGGCCTGGGATCCCTTTGTGGTTGACAGGGCTCTTAACAACAAATATCAATAATAATAAAAGGCATGTATTGCTTTGTGGAATTCTTTTACATTTGTACAAATCGCGGTTTTAGGTTCGACGTAATTCGTAAAAGGTTTTTAAATTTTTACATATCACGGGTTAACAACGTCACCACGTCTAAGTCGCGTTAACTCTTCTCTTAGTGAGACGTGTTAATTCCTCTCTTAGTTAGACGAGTTCATTCTTCTCTTAGTGAGACAGGTTAACTTTTCTCTTAGTGATACGGATTAATTCTTCTCATAGAGCGTCGTGACGTGACGTACACAGTGATAGGAGACGTGTTAGCTCTTCTCTTAGTAAGCCGTGTTAATTATTCTCTGACGTGTTCATTCTTCTCTTAGTGAGACGTGTTAATTCTTCTCTTAGTTAGACGTGTTAATTATTCTCTGACGTGTTCATTCTTCTCTTAGTGAGACGTGTTAATTATTCTCTGACGTGTTCATTCCGTTCTCTTGGTGAGACGTGTTAATTCTTCTCTTGGTGATACGGATTAATTCTTCTCATTGAGCGTCGTGACGTGACGTGCACAGTGATAGGAGACGTGTTAATTCTTCTCTTAGTAAGCCGTGTTGATTATTCTTTGACGTGTTCATTCTTCTCTTAGGTGAGACGTGTTAATTCTTCTCTCAGAGCGTCGTGACGTGACGTGCACTGTGATAGGAGACGTGTTAATTCTTCTCTTAGTAAGACGTGTTAATTCTTCTCTAACGTGTTCATTCTTCTCTTAGTGATACGGATTAATTCTTCTCATTGAGCGTCGTGGCGTGGCGTGTACTGTGACAGGAGACGTCGTGTTAATTGTTTCTCTTAGATAAGCGTGACGAGTAACGTGATCGGAGACGTACGTGTTCTTTCCCCCTCCTAGGCCATCGTGACGTGTAGTGCGATAAGAGACGCGTGGAATACCAGCCTGTCGCTCTTGTAGCGCCGTGCCAGCACTGTTGACACCTGCACACAGCATCGGTCACAGAGCTGCATGGCACCGGCGTCACGCGCCCCTGTCTCCCAGACTCCCAAGACGTGTGCTGCAGCTCTGTGCTGTGAGACCAAATATAGCTGTGCTCGCTTCACTTCCACCCACTTTGGACACAGGCACAGAGCCACGCGAGAAAGGGAGGGAGGGGCAAGGAGAAGAGAGAGGGGGTGCGGTTGGGGTTTGGGGGGGGGGGGTGGAGCGCGTTCAATCAATCAATACGTGCTATCAGCTGGCGGCGGCGACTACCACCACTACACCATTACACTGCCAGTAGCAGCAGCATCAACGGCAGCTCTCTCTCTCTCTCTCTCTCTCTCTCTCTCTCTCTCTCTTTCTCTCTCTCTTTCTCTCGTCGTGACGGGTTGCGGTGGCTGTCGTTGGATCTCACTGCTTGCGATGTTGAAAAAGCAAGAAAAAGCAAAAGGATTTTCCGTTGGCGGGATGGAAGATTTGTGACATAGGTCACAGACGTTGTTTTGTGAGGCACAACATGCATCTATTATTGTTGGTAAACGTTCAGATGGGACCTGTGTGAACTCAACGCTGGAAACTAGTCAGGTTGATTAAATTCCTGATTGCTCGTTGATCATATCGCTGTTGCAAGAGGAGAGTGAGATGGAAGGGAACACTTGGCTTTATCTGGAGTTCAAAGTTTGATTCTGCTGGCGATATACTATGTCGGTGGTAATTGCCGTCATCTTCGTTGAAGCAATCGGTTCTTACCGTGGCGTCATCACTCTGCCGTCAGCATTTTCATCACTATCGTGGCAGTTGTTGTCATGAGTTGAAGATACCTGCCTTCCTGACTTGTTGTCATACCTGTGTGATCCGTCAAGGACAAGGCTTATTACCTCGGATAACAACATCCTCTACTTGGATGAAACACCAAAAATCTACAGCCTGCCTGCTGTCAGAGCAGAGTGGGATATTTTGCTGAAATAATGCTGTAACAGCCTGCCTGCTGTCAGAGCAGAGTGGGATATTTTGCTGAAATAATGCTGTAACAGCCTGACTGCTGTCAGAGCAGAGTGGGATATTTTGCTGAAATAATGCTGTAACAGCCTGACTGCTGTCAGAGCAGAGTGGGATATTTTGCTGAAATAATGCTGTAACAGCCTGCCTGCTGTCAGAGCAGAGTGGGATATTTTGCTGAAATAATGCTGTAACAGCCTGACTGCTGTCAGAGCAGAGTGGGATATTTTGCTGAAATAATGCTGTAACAGCCTGACTGCTGTCAGAGCAGAGTGGGATATTTTGCTGAAATAATGCTGTAACAGCCTGACTGCTGTCAGAGCAGAGTGGGATATTTTGCTGAAATAATGCTGTAACAGCCTGCCTGCTGTCAGAGCAGAGTGGGATATTTTGCTGAAATAATGCTGTAACAGCCTGCCTGCTGTCAGAGCAGAGTGGGATATTTTGCTGAAGTAATGCTGTAACAGCCTGCCTGCTGTCAGAGCAGAGTGGGATATTTTGCTGAAATAATGCTGTAACAGCCTGCCTGCTGTCAGAGCAGAGTGGGATATTTTGCTGAAGTAATGCTGTAACAGCCTGACTGCTGTCAGAGCAGAGTGGGATATTTTGCTGAAATAATGCTGTAACAGCCTGCCTGCTGTCAGAGCAGAGTGGGATATTTTGCTGAAATAATGCTGTAACAGCCTGACTGCTGTCAGAGCAGAGTGGGATATTTTGCTGAAATAATGCTGTAACAGCCTGCCTGCTGTCAGAGCAGAGTGGGATATTTTGCTGAAATAATGCTGTAACAGCCTGACTGCTGTCAGAGCAGAGTGGGATATTTTGCTGAAATAATGCTGTAACAGCCTGACTGCTGTCAGAGCAGAGTGGGATATTTTGCTGAAATAATGCTGTAACAGCCTGACTGCTTTCAGGGCAAAGTGGGATATTTTGAAATAATGCCGTAACAGACACCTATGTCAAACCTGCAAAAGTTATTAAGCAGGATTCAGCGCGGCAAACAATCAAACAAACAAACAAAATACAAACAACAACAAAACGCTCTGCACTGGATGTAATCAGGCTGTTTATTTGGGTATGTAACTGTCGATTGGAATCTGCCTAGATTCCGATTCTAGCTGGATAGATTAAGATTTCTAATCGCATCTGGCTGAGATCAGAATTCCGATCTCAGCTGGATGAAATGAGAATCTTCGGTCATAAAACACCGATTCTAATTTCAGCTGGCTAAGATCTGAATTCTGATTCTATCCAGCCTGCCTGGCTTGAATCAAAATTCCGATTTCATCTAGAAGCTTGATATACGGAAAGCTTAGGGATGGAGTGCCGCTAAAAGCACTGTTGAACTTGAGCAACGATTTGTCTTTTTGTCGCAGATAAGAATATAAACAGTTAAGATATTTACACAAGCATCCGATAGATGACTACACATACCATGGGGATATTCTGTTTTGCAATGTCGCATTTTCTGCGACAGGACGCCGAGCCGTTTTGCGAAAGAGGACAGTATGCATGAGCACTTGGCAAACGCCCTCGTTTGGGCCTCGGTCGCAGAGTCATGTTTGCGAAAGCTAGAACTGCATGCTTTCTTCAAGTACGATTTCTTATGTTCACCCTTGGCATGTCCGGTCGTTGCGGAGACAGAGGGGGGGAGGGGTGAGGCGCACCTTATGATCTTAATCTGAATCTTTGGTCCTACTACAGGTGTTCTACGAGGGCTGTTCTGGAAGTCCTTAGAATCTCATATTAGCGCACAGCTCACCGTTAATTTGACCACACCATTTTGTTGAAGGATCCTTCCTGAGCTGCGACACACTTTAACGTTCTGTAGAAATATCTTTCAAACATGTCGGCGCGAGCGTTTTTGCCGATACCCTCAATGACCCTCGTTTACTCTCGGACAGCAGCATCAGGGCTCTCGTAACGGTTTCCTCGGAGGTTTTTCTTTAAATGTAAAAACAGGAACACGTCGAAAGGGGCCACTTCAGGAAAATATAGTGAACGGAACATCAGGCAAACATCCTAATCTGTTAGTAAATTCGACTGATTTGGAAGCTGTGTGAAATGGGACATTGCAGTGGAGTAGCATCAACCCTCAAGTACCCGTGTTTGGCGCCAAGCTTTAAACTCCACGGGTAGGCAATGATGCATGTACTGCTCTAAGGTAACCGTACGCTGCTCCCCTTTTAGAATTGTGGCGATTTGTCCTTATTTTCTAACAAATGGGACCACCTTCTTCTTGCCAGTGTTCCGAGATCACCAATAATTGATCGGGGTGGAGCCGTTTAGGAACATCTAAACGGCTGATTGATGTGCTGCCAGGGGTCAGATAGATAGACCCAAGTCCCCATCGCCTGTGACAACCTTCACAAAATCCTTACACTCTCTGTAGTGACAATTGGGGAATATCTGTATGCACATTTCGAGACACACCCCCTTTTGTACACCAGAAAGATCACGGGCACCCACTGTCTGCAACGCGTGCGTACCCGTAAAGGCTTGTGCCAGATCACACCGATGGGTGCCGATTCAATTATCTATGTGTCTTTTACCTCCGTGTGTGTGATTCGTGTGTGATGGGGTGAAGTAGATGAAGAAGAAGGGGTGCTCAGGCAGGAAGCATTCACATAGAGAACGCCAAGTCAGGGGTTGCAGTAACGTGACTTTTATTTTAACGATACCAGAAGTCAGTTAGTGGAGCACACAACAAAAATATGTCCACTCTCTCTCGCGTCTTTCAGAGTTCTCTCAGTTCTCTCTCACACCCTAGCATGTACATGTATACATAATCCAACTTTAGCTAGAGTCACAAACATCCAATCAAAATCCGTGTAACTATTAGCAACACAACATTCAAAGATAATAAGCCATTCCATTGGCTAGAGACGAGAAGAAGGAGGGGGGGGAGGGGTAAGGTATTAAGACCTTCCGACCGCAGCTGACACGCTTCTCTGTATCAAATTCAATGGGATTCACACCCTCTTAACGAGACTTTGATCTGAGCGCATCAAACATTACCACACGCACGTCAGTGTTATCGATGGCTACCCCGGGTCGGTCATAACAGTTACGCAACTGACCACCTGCCACCCGATCCGACAAAGGAATTAACACCTACTTGTAGCTAGCCGAGGGATACAGAGACAGACAGGCCGCCATATGACATAACACCTGCAGGCTCCCCGGCTCCCGTCTCTTTCTAGGAGAGCGGCTTAAGTTCAAAGGATCTACCGGTGACTGGACATGTGCATCTCAACATTTAACTTAGAACAGATAATGGCATTACACAAAACATAAAGCGATCGGCAACATGAACTACAAACACTAGATTGGACAATGACAAAACGTTACTCTATAATTGGTGACTGGTCACCTTGTCACACGTGCATCATACCTCTTCAACTTTTCAACGGCAGCAACATTTGTTGCAGTAACAGCATTCGTCTGTCGGTCTGGGCGGGTGTCATCTTTGAAGACGTGTCTACCCGATTTAAATTCATTGTACCAGTTGTAAGTACTCGTTTTGGAAGGAGCGTTCTTCTCCCAAAATGTCCTCAATATGCAGTAGGTGTGAGAAACATAACAATCTTTTCAGAGATGTTTATACATCATTGCTGTAAACTCCCTTTTTTGAGCTGCATGACAGACAATTAAACATGGACGGGTAGCGTTATTTGAGAGCTGTTTAATTTCTTTGCAGAGAAAACTTTGAGATACATGAAAATATGTGTCATCGCCAATGAATGATTGCAGTATGCATACGTCATTGTAAATATCATGAGGCATTGCCAGGAGCTTGGAATCTAAGGACTTGCAGAACACCCTACGTATGTAGTTCCCATCACAGGAGCTGATTTCAACTTTAGAAGTGACGTCAGTTTAAAGGGTGTGCGCAGTGCTGTTGTTGAACCCGTTAACTGGTGTTGTTGGACATTGTGTGTTCAAACCTTCAAAAGTGCATGGTTGAAAAGTAAATCAGCTTGGTAGAGGGTGGACTTTTTGGTGTGATTGCTTACTGAGCATGTCCTTTCCATGGATGTGACACCGCGAACTATGTTACATCTACGCTGTGCAATTGATAAGTGATTTGACATTCGGTAGTATGACCAATTAGTACAACATTCTCACCAATATTGTGATCATACGATATCAAATACGTTTATGTTAGAGCAATGTTTTCTTTTAGCGTGTAAAAGCGCGTGGGTGGGAGGCACACATATTTTCATCAGTATAACATCACAGAACTATATCCCCAATGGACACCCACCCCAGGGTCATCTTCTCCAGCCCCGTGTCGCGTCATTGAGATTCAAAGTCGATGGACATGGTCTCTGGACATGGTCACTGCTTGTTGAAGTTTGTCCGTGTGGTGTGTGGGTGGGAGGCACACAGATTTTCATCAGTATGACATCACAGACCTATATCCCATGTCGTGACAATGGACACCCACCCCCGGGTCATCTTCTCAAGCCCCATGTCGAGTTATTCAGATTCACAAACAGATGGACATGGTCACTGGACTTGGTCAGTGCTTGCTGAAGGTCGTCTGTGTGGTGTGTGGGTGGGATGCACACAGATTTTCATCAGTATAACATCACAGACCCATATCCCATGTCGTGACAATGGACACCCCAGGGCCATCTTCTCCAACCCCATGTCGAGTTATTCAGATTCAAAGCAGATGGACATGGTCACTGCTTGCTAAAGGTCGTCTGTGTGGTGTGTGGATGGCCTAGCTAATTAGCTCAGTGACGGAAAGAGAAACGGCGATCGATTGCAATCAGTGGTTAGTGACTCACTAATAAGTCCAGTCTTGTAACGCCGTGTGCTGGACACTGCAGACATTGACCGCCCCGAGTGCCCTGTGTCTCAACTGACTCCCTCCCTCCAGTCACAGACACACTGCTTTAAGTCTGCAATCGATCTTCTCGCTATTTTGTCATGCCTCTCTCTCTCTCTGTCTATCTCTCTCTCTCTCTCTCTCTCTCTCTCTCTCTCTCTCTCTGTCTATCTCTCTCTCTCTCTCTCTCCAAGTCTCTCTCTCTGTCGCTCTCTCTCTCTCTCTCTTCCACCCCTATCGCTCTCTGTCTCTGTCTCTGTCTCTTTCTGTCTCTGTCTCTCTCTCTCTCTCTCTCTCTCTCTCTCTCTCTCTCTCTCTCTCTCGGTCCCCCTTTCTTCCTCTCTGTGTCTCTGTCTGTCGCTCTCTTTTTAGTCTCACTGTTTTTCAGATGAGAGAGAGAGAGCGGCACGAAGAAAAGACGGAGAATGGAAGAAAAAATGCCAAGAGACTCAAAAACAGGGAACAAGGAGAAAAGGATGAGATATAAGAGAGAGATCAAATCAAATTTTTTCTTTTTCGAGGGTTGTGGCATAAGCAATACAACGAGCTTTTGAGAGAGAGAGAGAGAGACTGAGAGAGAGAGAGAGAGAGAGAGAGAGAGAGAGAGAGAGAGAGAGAGAGAGAGAGAGAGAGAGAGAGAGAGAGAGAGAGAGAGAGAGAGAGAGAGAGAGTGTGTGAGTGTAATAACAAATACTGCAACGGAGAGAGAGTCCCAGAACAGGACGGATAGAGAGAGATAGAGAAAGAGTGTAAGAGCGGTTTTTAAGAGAGATAGACAAACAGACAGACAGAGACATAGCCGAGAGGCAGACACAGAGAGAGACTAAGAGAAAAAAGTTAGGAACGGAGTGTAAATAGAGGAAGAGACTAAAACACTCTGGTGACAGCGGTTTGAGTCTGCGAGTCGAGAGGGCCAGGGCGACAGTCTGGACGCGACAGGAGAAGTGTGGCCGGGTGAAGGTCGCTACCAGAGTGGCGTCAGTCGTGTGCTCACGTCTAAGTTTAGCAGGGAGCAAGCATGCAGGCCGCCTGTGTGTGTATGTGTGTGTGCTGCCGCGGCCGCTGTCACTCCGTGCTGACTACTGCACTGCAACACCCGAGCTCACACCCTGCCGTCCGTCTGTATGTGTCCTCTGGAACTGCCAACATGGCAGCCACCTCGCCAAAGCGCTGACCCCTCGCTCCAGCATGAAGGTAAGATGTCCTCCCCCCGTCGTCAAGAAAGGAAGGAGGTGAGACAAGCTCAAGAGGCAAGCAGCCCTTTTCTCCACTACCACATCCTTGCCGAGCCTCCCTTCCTTGCCTTGTATGTGTGTAGAGGCTGCTACTGACTGGCTTGTGTTTTCGGTTTGACCCTCAATCGCCAAGCAGCGGGGTTGGTTTTATAGTGACATGTTGAACGTGCCGCGGGGCAGTGATCGAACCATCTACGCTGTCTCGCTTGTCTCTCAGTTTTGGGGCTTCTTTGCTTGTGTTTTCCAGACACCCAGATTGTGTAGAGTAGGGCAGGTGAAGGGAGATACAGTATTGTCAGTCTGCTACACGGTGGGAGCGGGCGACCATTGGCGCTGAGCCCTGTACGGCTCGACTGATCTGATCACGGATCGAAGTGTGGAAGTGACTCGCCATCGCTCGGTCCGGCGTCTGCTTGCCAGTGAGGGACAAGGACAGTCAGTTTGTGTGACAGACAGGGTGTCAATCAGTTAAGATCAATGCTTGATTGACTGACTGATCGATAGGCCATCGATTGACGTGCTGTTTTTCAGTGTAGGAAGGCCGAGGCGGAAGGAGGGGGAGACAGGCGTTGTGGTGACAACGACTATTTGGTCAGAAAATGTTGAATCCTCTGTTAGTATCGTTATAATGTTTGTAACACGGTTGACACTGAGATGCGTGAGGTGTAAGTTGTACCCAGAGATTTATTGCATAAAACTGAAAACGCTTTGAAACGTATTGTCAAAACGTGTATCCAATGAGTGGCCCCTGCTGCCAACGAGGACATTAGATACTGATTGTTGTATCATGAATGGCTAAGACAGTATCGCTTGAATGTTCGTTACACGGTTGACACTGATGCGCAAGGCGAAAGTTGTATCCAGAGATTGATTGTCTGAACGCTTTGCATCGTATTCTCAAACAATGTATCCAATGAGTTGCCACTGCTGCCAACGAGGGCATTAGATACCGATTGTTGAATAGCTCGTAATCGGTATTGCTAGAATGTTTGTAACACCGCTGACAGTTGCGCGAGGTAAAAGTCAGTTGTATCCAGAGATTGATTGTCTGAACGCTTTGAAACGTATTGTCAAACAATGTATCCAATGAGTTGGCCACTGATGCCAACGAGGACATTATATACTGATTGTTGAATCATGAATGGCTAAGACAGTTTCGTAACCGCTGTTGTTGAATGGCTTAATCAGTATCGCTAGAATGTTTGTAACACCGCTGACAGATGCGCGAGGTAGAAGTCAGTTGTATCCAGAGATTGGTTGTCTGAACGCTTTGAATCGTATTCTCAAACAATGTATCCAATGAGTGGCCACTGCTGCAAACGAGGACATTAGATACCAATTGTTGAATGGCTTAATCGGTATCGCTAGAATGTTTGTAACACCGCTGACATATGCGCGAGGTAAAACTCAGTTGTATCCAAAGATTGGTTGTCTGAACGCTTTGAATCGTATTCTCAAACAATGTATCCAATGAGTGGCCACTGCTGCCAACGAGGACATTAGATACCAATTGTTGAATCACGAATGGCCAAGACAGTTTCGTAACCGCTGTTGTTGAATGGCTTAATCAGTATCGTTAGAATGTTTGTAACACCGCTGACAGATGCGCGAGGTGAAAGTCAATTGTATCCAGAGATTGATTGTCTGAACGCTTGGAAGCGTATTGTCTAAATTGTATCCCATAAGTGGCCACTGCTGCCAACGAGGACACAATATATACCGATTGTTGAATTATGAATGGCTTAGTCGGTATTGCTTGACTGTTTGTAACACGGCTGACACAGATGCGCGAGGTGAAAGTCAGTTGTATCCAGAGATTGAAGCGTATTGTCTAAATTGTATCCAATGAGTGGCCACTGCTGCCAACGAGGACATATACCGATTGTTGAATCATGAATGGCTAAGTCAGTATTGCTTGAATGTTTGTAACACGGTTGACACAGATGCGCGAGGCGAAAGTTGTATCCAGAGATTGATTGCGCGAGAACGCTTTGAAGCGTATTGTCAAAACGTGTCTCCAATGAGTGGCCATTGCTGCCAACGAGGACCTGATAAGACGCTGATTGTTGAATGGCTTAGGTCAGTATCGCTAGAATGTTTGTAACACGGCAACAGATGCGCGAGGCAAAAAGTTGTATCCAGAGATTGATTGTCCCAACGCTTTGAATATGGCGTATTGTCCGACAAACTGTGAGTGGCTACTGCTGTCACTGGGGACGTTTAATAACAATGTCATCATTGCCTCTTACCACACGCGTATGGCGCAGGGTCCTCTGATGAAAACTGAATGAGTTCATTAAACTGAGTTTTATTTCTGTATTCGCCGGCAACAGAGTATACGCGCAGACATGTCCTATTTTTCATCTGGCCTTTGCGGGTAGCTTGTGTGTGTGAGAAAGAGAGAGAGATAGAGAGAGAGAGAGAGAGAGAGAGAGAGAGAGAGAGAGAGAGAGAGAGAGAGAGAGAGAGAGAGAGAGAGAGAGAGAGAGAGAGAGAGAGAGAGAAGAATTGTCATGAAAATCTAACAAAACATCCACAATCCTGGGTACGTGAATGCGCCAGACTGGTTATGTGTACCTATGTCTTACACACAAGCCATGTATCGCAGTGATCATTTGTCGATTGACTCACTGACTAATACGTCAGCCATTGCTGCTTCGAGCACACTTATGTCTTGACTCTTGTTATACATGTATCTGAGGAAGGGAAGAGTAAGGAAGGGGGGATATTCTCTTTGACAGCACCTGTATATTCGGTGTTTTGTGTGTATTGCTTGTTGTGTGGTCCCAGGTGACTAGGTAGGGGGGGGGGGGAGAGAGTGAGAGATTTGATTGATAAAATTAGTTTTAACGTTCTCTTATGACCAATTGGCCTATCTTGGGACAGGTAGAGTTAATATACTATGTTGGGGAACAAAACACTGGACAGACATG